>NW_024466101.1:0-27120 GCF_017591425.1 Ochotona curzoniae
GGAAGGGAAAAGAAGGGAGGATGGACCAGATGGGAAAAGAAGGGAAGATGGACAGGAAGGGATGAAAATTGAAGACGGAACAGAAGGGAAGAGATGGACCGGATGGGAAAGGAAGGGAAGATGGACAGGATGGGAAAAGAAGGGAGGATGGACCGGAAGGGAAGGGAATGGAATATTGACCGGATGGGAAGCAAAGGAACTCAGACCAGAAAGGAAGGGAAGTAACTTATGGGAAGATGGACCGGCAGGGAAGGTAAGAGATGATGGACAGGAAGGGAAGGAAACACGGAAGCGAAGGAAAACAGGAAGGCAAATGGGGGAAAGACAGCCTGGAAAACAGAAGAATAATCTGAATGGAAGGAAAGAAAAGACGGACGGCAAGGGAATTGAAGGGATGGGAGCACAGACCAGAAGCGAAGGGCAAAGAAGGAAAGGCAGACCAAAAGGGAAGGGGATGGACCACAGACCGGATGGGAAGGGAAGGGAACATGTACAGAAAGGAAGATAATGGAATATGGACGGATGGGAAGCTAGGGAAGATGGACCGATGGAAAAGAAGGAAAATTGACAGGAAAGAAAGAGATGAGTGACCGGATGGGAAAGAAGGAGATGGACGGAAGGGAAGGATATGAAGACGGAACAGAAGGTTAGATGGACCGGATGGGAAAGGAAGGGAAATGGACAGGAGGGAAAAGAAGGGAGGATGGACCGGAAGGGAAGCAAAGGAACTCAGACTGGAAAGGAAGGGAAAGTAACTTATGGGAAGATGGACCGGCAGGGATGGTAAGAGATGATGGACGGGAAAGGAAGGGAAAACAGAAGTGAGGCAAGACGTTCAGGAACAAAAGTGGAGGAAAGACGGCCTGGAGAACAGGATAATCTGAATGGGAGGAAAGAAAAGACAGACGGCAAGAGAAGAAATTGGAGCACGGACCAGAAGCGAAGGGAAAAGAAGGCAAGGCGGACCGAAAGGAAGGGTAAGGAGCACAGAGCGGATGGGAAGGGAAGGGAACATGTACCAGAAAGGAAGATAATGGAAGATGGACTGGATGGGAAGCTTAGGGAAGATGGAGCGGATGGGAAAAGAAGGGAGGATGGACCGGAAGGGAAGATATGATGGAGTGGATGGGAAAAGAAGGGAAGACGGAAGGGAAGAGATAACAGACAGGATGGGAAAGGAAGGGAGGATGGACCGGTTGGGAAAAATGGAGAAGATGGACCGGATGGGGAAAGAAAGGCAGGAAGGGAAGGGAAAAGAAGGGAGGATGGACCAGATGGCAAAACAAGGGTAAATGGACCGGAAGCCAAGAGATGAGGGACCTAATGGGAAAAGAACGGAGAGGAACGTGAGGGGAAGGAAATTGAAGATGGAACAGAAGGGAAGACAAGAGATAACAGACCGGATGGGAAAGGAAGTGAAGATGGACAGAATGGGAAAAGAAGGGAAAATGGACCGGAAGGAAAGAGATGAGGGACCGGATGGGAAAAGAAGGGAAGATGGACAGGAAGGGAAGGATATTGAAGACGGAACAGAAGGGAAGAGATGGACCGGATGGGAAAGGAAGGGAAGATGGACAGGATGGGAAAAGAAGGGAGGATGGACCGGAAGGGAAGGGAATGGAATATTGACCGGATGGGAAGCAAAGGAACTCAGACCAGAAAGGAAGGGAAGTAACTTATGGGAAGATGGACCGGCAGGGAAGGTAAGAGATGATGGACAGGAAGGGAAGGAAACACGGAAGCGAAGGAAAACAGGAAGGCAAATGGGGGAAAGACAGCCTGGAAAACAGAAGAATAATCTGAATGGAAGGAAAGAAAAGACGGACGGCAAGGGAATTGAAGGGATGGGAGCACAGACCAGAAGCAAAGGGCAAAGAAGGAAAGGCAGACCAAAAGGGAAGGGGATGGACCACAGACCGGATGGGAAGGGAAGGGAACATGTACAGGAAAGGAAGGTAATGGAAGATGGAACGGAAGGGAAGAGAAGAGATGATGGACCGGATGGGAAAGGAAGGGAAGATGGACAGGATGGGAAAAGAAGGGAGGATGGACCGGAAGGGAAGCAAAGGAACTCAGACTGGAAAGGAAGGGAAAGTAACTTATGGGAAGATGGACCGGCAGGGATGGTAAGAGATGATGGACGGGAAAGGAAGGGAAAACAGAAGTGAGGGAAGACGTTCAGGAACAAAAGTGGAGGAAAGACGGCCTGGAGAACAGGATAATCTGAATGGGAGGAAAGAAAAGACAGACGGCAAGAGAAGAAATTGGAGCATGGACCAGAAGCGAAGGCAAAAGGCAAGGCGGACCGAAAGGAAGGGTAAGGAGCACAGAGCGGATGGGAAGGGAAGGGAACATGTACCAGGAAGGAAGATAATGGAAGATGGACTGGATGGGAAGCTTAGGGAAGATGGACCGGATGGGAAAAGAAGGGAGAATGGACCGGAAGGGAACATATGATGGAGTGGATGGGAAAAGAAGGGAAGACGGAAGGGAAGAGATAACAGACAGGATGGGAAAGGAAGGGAGGATGGACCGGTTGGGAAAAATGGAGAAGATGGACCGGATGGGGAAAGAAAGGCAGGAAGGGAAGGGAAAAGAAGGGAGGATGGACCAGATGGCAAAACAAGGGTAAATGGACCGGAAGCCAAGAGATGAGGGACCTAATAGGAAAAGAACGGAGAGGAACGTGAGGGGAAGGAAATTGAAGATGGAACAGAAGGGAAGACAAGAGATAACAGACCGGATGGGAAAGGAAGTGAAGATGGACAGAATGGGAAAAGAAGGGAAAATGGACCGGAAGGAAAGAGATGAGGGACCGGATGGGAAAAGAAGGGAAGATGGACAGGAAGGGAAGGATATTGAAGACGGAACAGAAGGGAAGAGATGGACCAGATGGGAAAAGAAGGGAAGATGGACAGGAAGGGATGAAAATTGAAGACGGAACAGAAGGGAAGAGATGGACCGGATGGGAAAGGAAGGGAGGATGGACAGGATGGGAAAAGAAGGGAGGATGGACCGGAAGGGAAGGGAATGGAATATTGACCGGATGGGAAGCAAAGGAACTCAGACCAGAAAGGAAGGGAAGTAACTTATGGGAAGATGGACCGGCAGGGAAGGTAAGAGATGATGGACAGGAAGGGAAGGAAACACGGAAGCGAAGGAAAACAGGAAGGCAAATGGGGGAAAGACAGCCTGGAAAACAGAAGAATAATCTGAATGGAAGGAAAGAAAAGACGGACGGCAAGGGAATTGAAGGGATGGGAGCACAGACCAGAAGCAAAGGGCAAAGAAGGAAAGGCAGACCAAAAGGGAAGGGGATGGACCACAGACCGGATGGGAAGGGAAGGGAAATGTACAGGAAAGGAAGGTAATGGAAGATGGAACAGAAGGGAAAGGAGAGATGATGGACCGGATGGGAAAGGAAGGGAAGATGGACAGGAAGGGAAAAGAAGGGAGGATGGACCGGAAGGGAAGCAAAGGAACTCAGACTGGAAAGGAAGAGAAAGTAACTTATGGGAAGATGGACCGGCAGGGATGGTAAGAGATGATGGACGGGAAAGGAAGGGAAAACAGAAGTGTGGTCATAGGCCAGAGCCAACCTCCACTCACCCTGGGCCAGGCGTGTGGTCACAGGCCAAAGCCCACCTCCACTCACCTATGGCCAGGTGGGCCATCTCAGCCAGAGCCCACATGCCAAACCCGGGCAAGGCATGCTGTCCCAGGCCAGAGCCCACCTCCACTCACCCCGGGCCAGGCGGGCCGTCCCAGGCCAGAGCCCACATGAGCAACCAGGGGAAAGGCGTGCGGTCCCAGGCTAGATCCCACCTCTACTCACGCAGGGCCAGGAGTTCCGTCCCAGGCCAGAACCCAAAACCCAAACCCGAGGGCAGACGGGCAGTCCCAGGCCAGAGCCCACCTCCACTCACCCGGGGCCAGGAGTTCCGTCCCAGGCCAGAACCCAAAACCCAAACCCGAGGGCAGACGGGCAGTCCCAGGCCAGAGCCAACCTCCACTCACCCTGGGCCAGGCGGGTGGTCACAGGCCACAGCCCACCTCCACTCACCCAGGGCCAGGTGGGCCATCTCAGCCAGAGCCCACATGCCAAACCCGGGCAAGGCAGGCGGTCCCAGGCCAAAGCCCACCTCCACTCACCCGGGGCCAGGCGGGTGGTCCCAGGCCACAGCCCAGCTACACTCACCTGGGCCAGGTGGGCCGTCCCAGGCCAGAGACCACCTCCACTCACCCGGGGCCAGGAGGTCCGTCCCAGGCCAGAGCCTATATGCCAAACCCAGGGGCAGACGGGCCGTAACAGGCCAGAGCCCACCTCCACTCACCCCGGGGCCAGGCAGGCGGTCTCAAGCCAGAGCCCACTTCCACCCCACCCGGGCTTGGCGGTCCATCCCAGGCCAGAGCCGACCCTCCCTCACCCGGGGCCAGACGGGCGGTCCCAGGCCAGAGCCCATATGCCAAATCCAAGGGCAGATGGGCCGTCCCAGGCAGAGCCCACCTCCACTCACCCCGGGGCCAGGCGGGCCGTCCCATGACAGAGCCCATGTCCACCCCACCCAGGCCAGGTGGACTGACCCAGCCAGAACCGACCTCCACTCACCCAGGGCCAGGCGGGCCTTCCCGATTCCAGAGCCCAACTCCACTCACCCAGGGACAGGCGCGTAGTCACAGGCCAGAGCCCATATGCCAAACCCGGGGCCAGGCGGGCAGTTCCAGCCAGAGCCCACCTCCACTCACCCGGGACGAGGCTAGCGTTCACAGGCCAGAGCCCACGTCCACTCACCCAGGGCCAGAAGGGCGATCCCATGCCAGAGACCACATGCCCAACACGGGTCCAGGCGGGCAGTCCCAGGCCAGAGCACACCTCCACTCACCCGAGGCCAGGCTGCTGGTCCCAGGCCAGAGCCCACCTTTACTCCACCCAGGCCAGTCGGGCGTCCCAGCCAGAGCCCACCTCCACTCACCCCGGGCCAGGTTGGCCGTCCCAGGCCACAGCCCATCTCCACTCACCCGGGGCCAGGTGCTCCGTCCCAGGACAGAGCCCATATGCCAAACCCGGGGCAAGGCGGGCGGTCCCTGGCCAGAGTCCACATGCTCTACCCATGTCCAGGCGGGCGGTCCCAGGCCAGAGCCCACCTCCACTCTTATGGCCAGGCGGGACCTCCCAGGCCAGAGCCCACCTCCACCCCATCCAGGCTAGGGGGTCCGTTCCAGGCCAGAGCCCACCTCCACTCACCCAGGGACAGGCGGGTGGTCCCAGGCCACAGCCCAGCTACACTCACCCGGGGCCAGGCGTTCCGTCCCATACCAGAGCCCATATGCCAAACCCGGGGCCTGGCGGGCGGTTCTTGGCCAGAGTCCACATGCTCTACCCATGTCCAGGCGGGTAGTCCCAGGCGAGAGACCACCCCCACTATTATGACCGGGCGGGCCGTCCCAGGCCAGAGCCCACCTCCACTCACCCAGGGCAGGGTGGGCAGTCCCAGGCCAGAGCCCACATGCTCCACTCACCCAGGGCCAGGAGGGCGGTCCCGTGCCAGAGACCAACTTATTCCACCCAGGCCAGGCGGGCGGTCCCAGCCAGAGCCCACCTCCACTCACCCCGGGCCAGGTGGGCCGTCCCAGGCAAGAGCCCACCTCCACTCACCCCGGGCCAGGTGGGCCGTCCCAGGCCAGAGCACACATGCCCCACCCGGGAGCAGGCAGGCGGTCCCAGGCCAGAGCCCACCTCCACTCACCGGGGCCAGGGGGCCGTCCAGGCCAGAGCCCACCTCCACTCACCCAGGGCCAGGAGGTCCGTCCCAGGCCAGAGCCCACCTCCACTCACCTGGGGCCAGGCGGGCGGTCCCAGGCCAGAGCCCACTTACTCCACCCAGGCCAGGCGGGCAGTCCCAGCCAGAGCCCACCTCCACTCACCCGGGCCAGGTGGGCCGTCCCAGGCCACAGCCCATCTCCACTCACCCGGGGCCAGGTGTTCTGTCCCAGGCCAGAGCCCATATGCCAAACCCGGGGCCAGGTGGGCGGTCCCTGCCCAGAGACCACCCCCACTATTATGGCCAGGCGGGCCGTCCCAGGCCAGAGCCCACCTCCACTCACCCAGGGCCAGGCGGGCAGTCCCAGGCCAGAGCCCACCTCCACCGACCCTGGGGAAGGCGTGTGGTCACAGGCGAAAGCCCACCTCCACTCTCCTATGGCCAGGTGCGCATTCTCAGCCAGAGCCCACCTTTGCTCCACCCAGGCCAGAAAGGTGTTCCCAGGCCAGAGCCCATATGCCAAACCTGGGGCCAGGCGGGCGGTCCCAGCCCAGAGACCACATGCCCAACACTGGTCCAGGCTGGCAGTCCCAGCCAGAGAACACCTCCACTCACCCCGGGGCCAGGCGTTCGTTCTCAGGCCAGAGCCCAAATCCACTCACCCGAGGCCAGGCTGGTAGTCTCAGGCCAGAGCCCACCTTTACTCCACCCAGGCCAGGCGTGCATCCCAGCCAGAGCCCACCTCCACTCACCCAGGGCCAGGCGGGCAGTCCCAGGCGAGAGACCACCTCCACTCACCCAGGGCCAGGCGTGTGGTCACAGGCCAAAGCCCACCTCCACTCACCTATGGCCAGGTGGGCCGTCTCAGCCAGAGCCCACATGCCAAACACGGGCAAGGCGTGCGGTCCAAGGCCAGAGCCCACCTCCACTCACGCGGGGCCATGCGGGTGGTCCCAGGCCACAGCCCACATTTCCTCCACCCAGGGCAGGTGGGCGTCCCAGCCAGAGCCCACCTCCACTCACCCAGGGACAGGCGGGTGGTCCCAGGCCACAGCCCATCTATACTCACCCGGG
This sequence comes from Ochotona curzoniae, assembly GCF_017591425.1. Classification (NCBI taxonomy): domain Eukaryota; kingdom Metazoa; phylum Chordata; class Mammalia; order Lagomorpha; family Ochotonidae; genus Ochotona; species Ochotona curzoniae. The sequence continues at coordinate 6,837 of NW_024466101.1, forward strand.
GCCAGGCGTTCCGTCCCATTCCAGAGCCCATATGCCAAACCCGGGGCCTGGCGGTCGGTTCCTGGCCAGAGTCCACATGCTCTACCCATGTCCAGGCGGGCAGTCCCAGGCCAGAGACCACCCCCACTATTATGGCCAGGCGGGCCGTCCCAGGCTAGAGCCCACCTCCACTCACCCAGGGCCAGGCGGGTAGTCCCAGGCCAGAGCCAACCTCCACTCACCCCGGGTCAGGCGGGTGGTCCCAGGCCACAGCCCAGCTCCACTCACCCGGGGCCAGGCGTTCTGTCCCAGGCCAGAGCCCATATGCCAAACCCGGGGCAAGGTGGGCGGTCCCTGGCCAGAGCCCACCTCCACTCACCCCGGGCCAGGTGGGCCGTCCCAGGCAAGAGCCCACCTCCACTCACCCGGGTCCAGGCGGGCCGTCCCAGGCCAGAGCACACATGCCCCACCCGGGAGCAGGCAGGCGGTCCCAGGCCAGAGCCCACCTCCACCCCACCTGGGGCCATGGGAGCCGTCGCAGGCCAGAGCCCACCTCCACTCACCCAGGGCCAGGAGGTCCGTCCCAGGCCAGAGCCCACATGCTCCACTCACCTGGGGCCAGGCGGGCGGTCTTGGGCCAGAGCCCAAATTACTCCACCCAGGCCAGGCGTGCAGTCCCAGCCAGAGCCCACCTCCACTCACCCGGGGCCAGGTGGGCCGTCCCAGGCCACAGCCCATCTGTACTCACCCGGGGCCAGGTGTTCTGTCCCAGGCCAGAGCCCATATGCCAAACCCGGGGCCAGGTGGGCGGTCCCTGCCCAGAGACCACCCCCACTATTATGGCCAGGCGGGCCGTCCCAGGCCAGAGCCCACCTCCACTCACCCAGGGCCAGGCGGGCAGTCCCAGGCCAGAGCCCACCTCCACCGACCCTGGGGAAGGCGTGTGGTCACAGGCGAAAGCCCACCTCCACTCTCCTATGGCCTGGTGCGCATTCTCAGCCAGAGCCCACCTTTGTCCACCCAGGCCAGAAAGGTGTTCCCAGGCCAGAGCCCATATGCCAAACCTGGGGCCAGGCGGGCGGTCCCAGCCCAGAGACCACATGCCCAACACTGGTCCAGGCTGGCAGTCCCAGCCAGAGAACACCTCCACTCACCCCGGGGCCAGGCGTTCGTTCTCAGGCCAGAGCCCAAATCCACTCACCCGAGGCCAGGCTGGTAGTCCCAGGCCAGAGCCCACCTTTACTCCACCCAGGCCAGGCGTGCGTCCCAAGCCAGAGCCCACCTCCACTCACCCAGGGCCAGGCAGGCAGTCCCAGGCGAGAGACCACCTCCACTCACCCAGGGCCAGGCGTGTGGTCACAGGCCAAAGCCCACCTCCACTCACCTATGGCCAGGTGGGCCGTCTCAGCCAGAGCCCACATGCCAAACACGGGCAAGGCGTGCGGTCCAAGGCCAGAGCCCACCTCCACTCACCCGGGGCCATGCGGGTGGTCCCAGGCCACAGCCCAGCTACACTCACCTGGGCCAGGCGGGCCGTCCCAGGCCAGAGCCCACCTCCACTCACCCTGGGCAAGGCGAGCGGTCCCTGGCCAGAGTCCACATGCTCTACACATGTCCAGGCGGGCGGTCCCAGGCCAGAGCCCACCTCCACTCTTATGGCCAGGCGGGCAGTCCCAGGCCAGAGCCCACCTCCTCCCTATCCGGTCTAGGGGGCCCGTTCCAGGTCAGAGCCCACCTCCACTCACCCTGGGCCTGGCGGGCCGTCCCAGGCCAGAGCCCACCTTTACTCCACACAGGGCAGGTGGGCGGTCTCAGCCAGAGCCCACTTATACTCACCCCGGGCAAGGTGGGCCGTCCCAGGCCACAGCCCATCTCCACTCACCCGGGCCCAGGCGTTCCGTCCCAGGCCAGAGCCCATATGCCAAACCCGGGGCAAGGCGGGCGGTCCCTGGCCTGAGTCCACATGCTCTACCCATGTCCAGGCGGGCGGTCCCAGGCCAGAGCCCAACTCCACTATTATGGCCAGGCAGGCCGTCCAAGGCCAGAGCCCACCTCCACCCCATCTGGGCTAGGGGTCCGTTCCAGGCCAGAGCCCACCTCCACTCACCCGGGGCCAGGAGGTCCGTCCCAGGCCACAGCCCAGCTACACTCACCTGGGCCAGGCGGGCCGTCCCAGGCTAGAGCCCACCTCCAATAACCCGGGGCCAGGAGTTCCGTCCCAGGCCAGAGCCCATATGCCAAACCCGGGGGCAGACGGGCCGTCCCAGGCCAGAGCCCACCTCCACTCACCCCGGGGCCAGGCAGGCGGTCTCAAGCCAGAACCCACCTCAACCCCACCCGGGCTAGGGGGTCCATCCCAGGCCAGAGCCCACCTCCACTCACCCAGGGCCTGGCAGGCCGTCCCAGGCCAGAGCCCACCTTTACTCCACACAGGGCAGGTGGGCGGTCCCAGCCAGAGCCAGCTCCACTCACCCGGGGCCAGGCGTTCCGTCCCAGGCCAGAGCCCATATGCCAAACCCGGGGCAAGGCGGGCGGTCCCTGGCCAGAGTCCACATGCTCTACCCATGTCCAGGCGGGCCGTCCCAGGCCAGAGCCCACCTCCACTCACCCAGGGCCAGGCGGGTGGTCCCAGGCCACAGCCCAGCTACACTCACCTGGGCCAGGCGGGCCGTCCCAGGCCAGAGCCCACCTCCACTCACCCGGGGCCAGGAGGTCCGTCCCAGGCCAGAGCCCAAATGCCAAACCCGGGGGCAGACGGGCCGTCCCAGGCCAGAGCCCACCTCCACTCACCCGAGGCCAGGCGGGCGGTCCCAGGCAGAGCCCATCTCCACTCACCCCGGGCCAGGCGGGCCGTCCCAGGCCATGGCCCACATGACCCACCAGGGGCAAGGCGAGCGGTCCCAGGCAGAGCCCACCTCCACTCACCCCGGGCCAGGCGGGCCTTCCCACGACAGAGCCCATGTCCACCCAACCCAGGCCAGGTGGACTGACCCAGCCAGAACCAACCTCCACTCACCTGGGCGAGGCGGGCCGTCCCAGGCCAGAGCCCACCTCCACTCACTCGAGGACAGGAGGTCCGTCCCATTCCAGAGCCCATATGTCAAATCAGGGCCTGGCGTGCGGTTCCTGGCCAGAGTCGGCATGCTCTACATATGTCCAGGAGGGCAGTCCCAGGCGAGAGACCACCTCCACTCACCCAGGGCCATGCGGGCCGTCCCAGGCCAGAGCCCACCTCCACTCACCCTGGGGAAGGCGTGTGCGTCCCAGGCCAGAGCCCACCTCCACTCACCCGGGCCAGGTGGGCCGTCTCAGCCAAAGCCCACATGCTCCACCCAGGCCAGGCGGGTGTGCCAGGCCAGAGCCCAGCTCCACTCACCCGGGCCAGGCGGGCCGTCCCAGGCCAGAGCCCATATGCCAAACCCGGGCCAGGCGGCGGTCCCAGGCCAGAGCCCACCTCTACTCACCCGGGCCAGCGGGCGTCCCAGGCCAGAGCCCACCTCCACTCACCCATGGCCAGGCGGGCAGTCCCAGGCCAGAGCCCACCTCCACTCACCCATGGTCAGGCGGGCGGTCCCAGGCCAGAGCCCACCTCCACTCACCCGGGCCAGGCGGGCCGTCCCAGGCCAGAGCCCACATGACCCACCAGGGGCAAGGCTGGCTGTCCCAGGCAGAGCCCACCTCCACTCACCCCGGGGCCAGGCGGGCCGTCCCACGACAGAGCCCATGTCGACCCCACCCAGGCCAGGTGGACTGACCCAGCCAGAATTGACCTCCACTCACCCAGGGCCAGGCGGGCCGTCCAAGGCCAGAGCCCACCTCCACTCACCCGGGGACAGGAGGTCCGTCCCAGGCCAGAGCCCACCTCCACTCACCCGGGGACAGGAGGTCCGTCCCAGGCCACAGCCCATATACCAAACCCGGGGCCAGGGGGGAAGTCCCAGCCGGAGAACACCTCCACTCACCCGGGCCAGGCGGCGTTCTCAGGCCAGAGCCCACCTCTACTCACCCGGGGCCAGATGGGCAGTCCCAGGCCAGAGCCCATAGGCCAAACCTGAGGCCAGGCGTGCTGTCCCAGGCCAGAGACCACATGCCCAACACGGGTCCAGGCTGTCAGTCCCAGGCCAGAGCACACCTCCACTCAACCGGGGCCATGCGGGCGGTCCCAGGCCAGAGACCACCTTTACTCCACCCTGGGCAGGTGGGCGTCACAGCCAGAGCCCACCTCCACTCACCCAGGGCCAGGCGGGTGGTCCCAGGGCACAGCCCAGCTCCACTCACCCGGGGACAGGTGTTCCGTCCCATTCCAGAGCCCATATGCCAAACCCGGGTCCTGGCGGGCGGTTCCTGGCCAGAGTCCACATGCTTTACCCATGTCCAGGCGGGCAGTCCATGCGAGAGACCACCCCCACTATTATGGCCGGGCGGGCCATCCCAAGCCAGAGCCCACATCCACTCACCCAGGGCCAGGCGGGCACTCACAGGCCAGAGCCCACCTCCACTCACCCAGGGCCAGGCGTGTGGTAACAGGCCACAGCCCACCTCTACTCACCTTGGCCAGGTGGGCCGTCTCAGCCAGAGCCCACATGCAATCCCGGGCAAGGCTTGCGGTCCCAGGCCAGAGCCCATATGCCACCTCCACTCACCTGGGGCCAGGCTGGTGGTCCCAGGCCACAGCCCACCTCCACTCACCCTGGGCCAGGCGTGTGGTCACAAGCCAAAGCCCACCTCCACTCACCTATGCCCAGGTGGGCCGTCTCAGCCAGAGCCGACCTTTGCTCCACCCAGGCCAGGCGGTTGTTCCCAGGCCACAGCACAGGTACACTCACCTGTGCCAGGCGGGCTGTCCCAGGCCAGAGCCCATATGCCAAACCCGAGGCCAGGCGTGTGGTCCCAGGCAGAGCCCACATGCCCAACACGGGTCCAGGCTGGCAGTCCCAGGCCAGAGCACACCTCCACTCACGCGGGGCCATGCGGGTGGTCCCAGGCCAGAGCCCACCTTTACTCCACACAGGGCAGGTGGGCATCACAGCCAGAGCCCACCTCCACTCACCCAGGGCCAGGCCGGTGGTCCCAGGCCACAGCCCAGCTACACTCACCTGGGCCAGGCGTTCCGTCCCAGGCCAGAGCCCATATGCCAAACCCGGGGCAAGGCGGGCCATCCCTGGCCAGAGTCCACATGCTCTACCCATGTCCAGGCGGGCAGTCCCAGGCGAGAGACCACCTCCACTATTATGGCCGGGCGGGCCGTCCCAGGCCAGAGCCCACCTCCACTCACCCAGGGCCAGGCGGGCAGTCCCAGGCCAGAGCCCATCTCCACTCACCCAGGGCCAGGCGGGTGGTCACATGCCAAAGCCCACCTCCACTCACCAATGGCCAGGTGGGCCATCTCAGCCAGAGCCCACATGCAAACCCGGGGCAAGGCTTGCGGTCCCAGGCCAGAGCCCACCTCCACTCACCCAGGGCCATGCGGGCGGTCCCAGGCCAGAGCCCACCTCCACTCACCCAGGGCCAGGTGGGTGGTCCCAGGCCACAGCCCAGCTACACTCACCTGGGCCAGGCGTGCGGTCCCAGGCCAGAGCCCACCTCCACTCACCCGGGGCCAGGAGGTCCGTCCCAGGCCAGAGCCCATATGCCAAATCCGGGGACACACGGGCCGTCCCAGGCCAGAGCCCACCTCCACTCACCCGGGGACAGGAGGTCCGTCCCAGGCCAGAGCCCATATGACAAACCCGGGGCCAGGCAGGCAGTCCAAGCCAGAAAACACCTCCACTCACCCCGGGACCAGGCGAGCGTACTCAGGCCAAAGCCCACCTCCACTCACCCGGGGCCAGATGGGCGGTCCCAGGCCAGAGCACATATGCCAAACCTGGGGCCAGGTGGGCGGTCCCAGGCCAGAGACCACATGCCCAACACGGGTTCAAGTGGGCAGACCCAGGCGAGAGCACACCTCCACTCACCTGGGCCAGGCTGGTGGTCCCAGGCCAGAGCCACCTTTACTCCACCCAGGCAGGCGAGCGTCCCAGGCCACAGCCCATCTCCACTCACCCGGGGCCAGCTGTTTTGTCCCAGGACAGAGCCTATATGCCAAACCCGGGGCCAGGGGCGCGGTCCCTGGCCAGAGTGCACATGCTCTACCCATGTCCAGGCGGGTGGTCCCAGGCCAGAGCCCACCTCCACTCACCCCGAGCCTGGCCAGTGGTCCCAGGCCAGAGACCACCTCCACTCACCCGGGGCCAGGAGGTCCGTCCCAGGCCAGAGCCCATATGCCAAATCCGGGCCAGGCGGGCCGTCCCTGGCCAGAGTGCACATGCTGTTCCCATGTCCAGGCGGGCCGTCCCAGGCCAGAGCCCACATCCACTCATCCAGGGCCAGGCGGGCAGTCCCAGGCCAGAGCCCACCTCCACCCCATACGGGCTAGGGGGTCCGTTCCAGGCCAGAGCCCACCACCACTCACCCTGGGCCAGGCGGGTGATCCCAGGCCAGAGCCCACCTTTACTCCACACAGGGCAGGTGTGCGTCACAGCCAGAGCCCACCTCCACTCACCCAGGGCCAGGCGGGTGGTCACAGGCCACAGCCCATCTCCACTCACCTGGGCCAGGCGTTCCGTCCCAGGCCAGAGCACATATGCCAAACCCGGGTCCTGGCGGACGGTTCCTGGCCAGAGTCCACATGCTCTACCCATGTCCAGGCGGGCAGTCCCAGGCGAGAGACCACCTCCCCTATTATGGCCAGGCGGGCCGTCCCAGGCCAGAGCCCACCTCCACTCACCCAGGGCCAGGTGGGCAGTCCCAGGCCAGAGCCCATCTCCACTCACCCAGGGCCAGGCTGGTGGTCCCAGGCCACAGCCCAGGTACACTCACCTGGGCCAGGCGGGCCGTCCCAGGCCAGAGCCCACCTCCACTCACCCTGTGGAAGGCGTGTGGTCACAGGCCAAAGCCCACCTCCACTCACCAGGGCCAGGCGGCGTCCCATCCAGAGCCCACCTTGCACCACCCAGGCCAGGCGGCGTTCCCAGGCCAGAGCCCACCTCCACTCACCGGGCCAGAGGGCCGTCCCAGGCCAGAGCCACCTCCAAATCGAGGCCAGGCGGGCGTCCCAGGCCAGAGCCCACATGCCTCACCCAGGGCCAGGCGGGCGGTCCCAGGCCAGAGCCCACCTCCACTCACCCATGGCCAGGCGGGCAGTCCCAGGCCAGAGCCCACCTCCACTCACCCGGGCCAGGCGGGCGGTCCCAGGCCAGAGCCCACCTCCACTCACCCGGGCCAGGCGGGCCGTCCCAGGCCAGGGCCCACATACCCACCAGGGGCAAGGCGGGCGGTCCCAGGCAGAGCCCACCTCCACTCACCCGGGCCAGGCGGGCCGTCCCACGACAGAGCCCATGTCCACCCACCCAGGCCAGGTGGACTGACCCAGCCAGAACCGACCTCCACTCACCCGGGCCAGGCGGGCCGTCCCAGGCCAGAGCCCACCTCCACTCACCCGGGCCAGGCGGTCCGTCCCAGGCCAGAGCCATATGCCAAACCCGGGCCAGGCGGGCGTCCCAGGCCAGAGCCCACCTCCACTCACCCAGGGCCAGGCGGGCGTCCCAGGCGAGAGACCACCTCCACTCACCCTGGGCCAGGCGTGTGGTCACAAGCCAAAGCCCACCTCCACTCACCTATGGCCAGGTCGGCCGTCTCAGCCAGAGCCCACCTCCACTCACGCAGGGCCAGGCGGGTGGTCCCAGGCCAGAGCCCACCTCCACTCACGCATGGCCAGGCGGATGGTCCCAGGCCACAGCCCAGCTACACTCACCTGGGCCAGGCGGGCTGTCCCAGGCCAGAGCCCACCTCCACTCACCCGGGGCCAGGAGGTCCGTCCCAGGCCAGAGCCCATATGCCAAACCCGGGGGCAGACGGGCCGTCCCAGGCCAGAGCCCACCTCCACTCACCCCGGGCAAGGCGGGTGGTCCCAGGCCAGAGCCCACCTCTACTCACACAGGGCAGGCGGGCGGTCCCAGGCCAGAGCCCACCTCCACTCACCCAGGGCCAGGCGGGTGGTCCAGGCCACAGCCCATCTCCACTCACCCGGGCCCAGGCGTTCCGTCCCAGGCCAGAGCCCATATGCCAAACCCGGGGCAAGGCGGGCCATCCCTGGCCAGAGTCCACATGCTCTACCCATGTCCAGGCGGGCAGTCCCAGGCGAGAGACCACCTCCACTATTATGGCCGGGCGGGCCGTCCCAGGCCAGAGCCCACCTCCACCCCATCCGGGCTAGGGGGTCCGTTCCAGGCCAGAGCCCACCTCCACTCACCCAGGGCCATGTGGGCCGTCCCAGGCCAGAGCCCACCTTTACTCCACCCAGGGCAGGTGGGCGTCCCAGCCAGAGCCCACCTCCACTCACCCCGGGCCTGGCGGGTGGTCCCAGGCCACAGCCCATCTCCACTCACCCGGGGCCAGGCTGGCATTCCCATTCCAGAGCCCATATGCCAAACCCGGGGCCAGGCGGGCGGTCCCTGGCCAGAGTCCACATGCTCTACCCATGTCCAGGCGGGCAGTCCCAGGCCAGAGACCACCCCCACTATTATGGCCAGGCGGGCCGTCCCAGGCCAGAGCCCACCTCCACTCACCCAGGGCCAGGCGGGCAGTCCCAGGCCAGAGCCCACCTCCACTCACCCGGGCCAGGCGGTGGTCCCAGGCCAGAGCCCACTCCACTCACCCGGGGCCAGGCGTTCTGTCCCAGGCCAGAGCCCATATGCCAAACCCGGGGCAAGGCGGGCGTCCCTGGCCAGAGCCACCTCCTCTCACCCAGGGCCAGGCGGGTGGTCCCAGGCCAGAGCCCACCTCCACTCTTATGGCCAGGCGGGCCGTCCCAGGCCAGAGCCCACCTCCACACCATCGGTGCTAGGGGGTCCGTTCCAGGCCAGAGCCCACCTCCACTCACCCGGAGCCAGGAGGGCCGTCCCAGGCCACAGCCCAGCTACACTCACCTGGGCCAGGCGGGCCGTCCCAGGCCAGAGCCCACCTCCACTAACCCGGGGCCAGGAGGTCCGTCCCAGGCCAGAGCCCATATGCCAAACGGGGCCAGGCGGGCCGTCCCAGGCCAGAGCCCACCTCCACTCACCCCGGGCCAGGCAGGCGGTCCAGGCCAGAGCCCACCTCCACCCCACCCGGGCTAGGGGTCCATCCAGGCCAGAGCCCACATGCAAACCCAGGGCCAGGCGTGCGGTCCCAGGCCAGAGCCCACCTCCACTCACCCAGGGCCAGGCGGGTGGTCCCAGGCCACAGCCCAGCTACACTCACCTGGGCCAGCCTTGCTTTCCCAGGCCAGAGCCCACCTCCACTCACCCGGGGCCAGGAGGTCCGTCCCAGGCCAGAGCCCATATGCCAAATCCGGGGGCAGACGGGCCGTCCCAGGCCAGAGCCCACCTCCACTCACCCCGGAGCCAGGCAGGCGGTCTCAAGCCAGAGCCCACCTCAACCCCACCCGGGCTAGGGGGTCCATCCCAGGCCAGAGCCCACCTCCACTCACCCGGGGCCATGCGGGCCGTCCCAGGCCAGAGCCCACCTTTACTCCACCCAGGGCAGGTGGGCGTCACAGCCAGAGCCCACCTCCACTCACCCAGGACCAGGCGGGCAGTCCCAGGCAAGAGCCCACCTCCAATCACCCTGGGCCAGGCGGGTGGTCACAGGCCAAAGACCACCTCCACTCACCTATGGCCAGGCGGGCCGTCCCAGGCCAGGGCCCACATAACCCACCAGGGGCAAACGGGCGGTCCCAGGCAGAGCCCACCTCCACTCACCCTGTGGCCAGGCGGGCCGTCCCACTACAAAGCCCATGTCCACCCCACCCAGGTCAGGTGGACTGACCCAGCCAGAACCGACCTCCACTCACCCAGGGCCAGGCGGGCCGTCCCAGGCCAGAGCCCACCTCCACTCACCCGGGGACAGGAGGTCCGTCCCAGGCCAGAGCCCAGATGCCAAACCCGGGACCAGGCAGGCAGTCCAAGCCAGAAAACACCTCCACTCACCCTGGGACCAGGCGAGCGTTCTCAGGCCAGAGCCCACCTCCACTCACCCGTGGCCAGATGGGCTGTCCCAGGCCAGAGCCACATGCCAACCGGGCCAGGCGGGCGTCCAGCCAGGCCACTCACCCAGGGCTAGGGGGCAGTCCCAGGCCAGAGCCCACCTCCACTCACCTGGGCCAGGCGGGCGTCCCAGGCCAGAGCCCACCTTTACTCCACCCAGGGCAGGCGGGCGGGCCCAGCCAGAGCCCACCTCCACTCACGCAGGGCCAGGCGGGTGGTCCCAGGCCACAGCCCATCTCCACTCACCCGGGGCCAGGCGTTCTGTCCCAGGCCAGAGCCCATATGCCAAACCCGGGGCCAGGCGGGCGGTCCCTGGCCAGAGTCCACATGCTCTACCCATGTCCAGGCGGGCGGTCCCAGGCCAGAGCCCACCTCCACTCACCAGGGCCAGGCGGGCCGTCCCAGGCCAGAGCCCACCTCCACTCACCCGGGCCAGGCGGCTGTCCCAGGCCAGAGCCCACCTCCACTCACCCGGGCCAGGCGGGTCGTCCCAGGCCAGAGCCCAGCTCCACTCACCCGGGGCCAGGCGGTCGTCCCAGGCCAGAGCCCACATCCACCACCCGGGCAAGGCGGGCGGTCCCTGGCCAGAGCCCACCTCCACTCACCCAGGGCCAGGCGGGCGGTCCCAGGCCAGAGCCCACCTCCACTCTTATGGCCAGGCGGCCGTCCCAGGCCAGAGCCCACCTCCACCCATCCGGGCTAGGGGGCCGTTCCAGGCCAGAGCCCACCTCCACTCACCCGGGCCAGGCGGCCGTCCCAGGCCAGAGCCCACCTCACTCACCCACACGGGCAGGTGGGCGGTCCCAGCCAGAACCACCTCCACTCACCCTGGGCCAGTCGTGTGGTCACAGGCCAGAGCCCATATGCCAAACCAGGGGTAAGGCGGGTGGTCCCTGGCCAGAGTCCACATGCTCTACCCATGTCCAGGCGGGCGGTCCCAGGCCAGAGCCCACCTCCACTCACCAGGGCCAGGCGGTGGTCCCAGGCCAGAGCCCACCTCCACTCACCCGGGCCAGGCGGGCCGTCCCAGGCCAGAGCCCACCTCCACTCACCCGGGGCCAGGAGGTCCGACCCAGGCCAGAGCCCATATGCCAAACCGGGGCAGGCGGGCGTCCCAGCCAGAGCCCACCTCCACTCACCCCGGGCCAGGCAGGCGGTCTCAAGCCAGAGCCACCTCAACCCCACCCGGGCTAGGGGGCCATCCCAGGCCAGAGCCCACCTCCACTCACCCGGGGCCAGGCGGGCGGTCCCAGGCCAGAGCCCACCTTTGCTCCACCCAGGGCAGGTGGGCGTCACAGCCAGAGCAACCTCCACTCACCCCGGGTCAGGCGGGCAGTCCCAGGCCAGAGCCCACCTCCAATCACCCTGGGCCAGGCAGGTGGTCACAGGCCAAAGACCACCTCCACTCACCTATGGCCAGGCGGGCCGTCCCAGGCCAGGGCCCACATAACCCACCAGGGGCAAACGGGCCGTCCCAGGCAGAGCCCACCTCCACTCACCCCGTGGCCAGGCGGGCCGTCCCACGACAAAGCCCATGTCCACCCCACCCAGGTCAGGTGGAGCCGTACCCAGGCCAGAGCCCACCTCCACTCACGCAGGGCCAGGCGGGTGGTCCCAGGCCACAGCCCACCTCCACTCACCTGGGCCAGGCGGGCTGTCCCAGGCCAGAGCCCACCTCCACTCACCCGGGGCCAGGAGGTCCGTCTCAGGCCAGAGCCCAAATGCCAAACCCGGGGGCAGACGGGCCGTCCCAGGCCAGAGCCCACCTCCACTCACCCGGGGCAAGGCGGGCGGTCCCTGGCCAGAGTCCACATGCTCTACACATGTCCAGGCGGGCGGTCCCAGGCCAGAGCCCACCTCCACTCTTATGGCCAGGCGGGCAGTCCCAGGCCAGAGCCCACCTCCACCCTATCCGGTCTAGGGGGCCCGTTCCAGGTCAGAGCCCACCTCCACTCACCCCGGGCCTGGCGGGCCGTCCCAGGCCAGAGCCCACCTTTACTCCAGACAGGGCAGGTGTGCGGTCCCAGCCAGAGCCCACTTATACTCACCCCGGGCAAGGTGGGCTGTCCCAGGCCACAGCCCATCTCCACTCACCCGGGCCCAGGCGTTCCGTCCCAGGCCAGAGCCCATATGCCAAACCCGGGGCAAGGCGGGCCGTCCCTGGCCAGAGTCCACATGCTCTACCCATGTCCAGGCGGGTGGTCCCAGGCCAGAGCCCACCTCCACTATTATGGCCAGGCGGGCCCTCCGAGGCCAGAGCCCACCTCCACCCCATCCAGGCTAGGGGGTCCGTTCCAGGCCAGAGCCCACCTCCACTCACCCAGGGCCATGTGGGCGGTCCCAGGCCAGAGCCCACCTTTACTCCACCCAGGGCAGGTGGGCGTCCCAGCCAGAGCCCACCTCCACTCACCCCGGGCCTGGCGGGTGGTCCCAGGCCAGAGCCCATCTCCACTCACCCGGGGCCAGGCTGGCATTCCCATTCCAGAGCCCATATGCCAAACCCGGGGCCTGGCGGGCGGTTCCTGGCCAGAGTCCACATGCTCTACCCATGTCCAGGCGGGCAGTCCCAGGCCAGAGACCACCCCCAATATTATGGCCAGGCGGGCCGTCCCAGGCCAGAGCCCACCTCCACTCACCCAGGGCCAGGCGGGCAGTCCCAGGCCATAGCCCAGCTCCACTCACCCGGGGCCAGGCGTTCTGTCCCAGGCCAGAGCCCATATGCCAAACCCGGGCAAGGCGGGCTGTCCCTGGCCAGAACCCACCTCCTCTCACCCAGGGCCAGGCGGGTGGTCACAGGCCAGAACCCACCTCCACTCTTATGGCCAGGCGGCCGTCCCAGGCCAGAGCCCACCTCCACCCCATCCGGGCTAGGGGGTCCGTTCCAGGCCAGAGCCCACCTCCACTCACCCGGGGCCAGGACGTCCGTCCCAGGCCACAGCCCAGCTACACTCACCTGGGCCAGGCGGGCCGTCCCAGGCCAGAGCCCACCTCCACTAACCCGGGGCCAGGAGGTCCGTCCCAGGCCAGAGCCCATATGCCAAACCCGGGGGCAGACCGGCCGTCCCAGGCCAGAGCCCACCTCCACTCACCCCGGGGCCAGGCAGGTGGTCTCAAGCCAGAGCCCACCTCCACCCAACCCGGGCTAGGGGGTCCATCCCAGGACAGAGCCCACCTCCACTCACCCCGGGCCTGGCGGGCCGTCCCAGGCCAGAGCCCAACTTTACTCCACCCAGGGCAGGTGGGCGGTCCCAGCCAGAGCCAGCTCCACTCACCCAAGGCCAGGCGGGTGATCCCAGGCCAGAGCCCATATGCCAAACCCGGGGCAAGGCGGGCGGTCCCTGGCCAGAGTCCACATGCTCTACCCATGTCCAGGCGGGCGGTCCCAGGCCAGAGCCCACCTCCACTCACCCAGGGCCAGGCGGGTGGTCCCAGGCCACAGCCCAGCTACAGTCACCTGGGCCAGGTGGGCCGTCCCAGGCCAGAGACCACCTCCACTCACCCGGGGCCAGGAGGTCCGTCCCAGGCCAGAGCCCATATGCCAAATCCGGGGGCAGACGGGACGTCCCACGCCAGAGCCCACCTCCACTCACCCCGGGGCAAGGCAGGCGGTCTCAAGCCAGAGCCCACCTCAACCCCACCCGGGCTAGGGGGTCCATCCCAGGCCAGAGCCCACCTCCATTCACCCGGGGCCATGCGGGCCGTCCCAGGCCAGAGCCCACCTTTACTCCACCCAGGGCAGGTGGGCGTCACAGCCAGAGCCCACCTCCACTCACCCAGGACCAGGCGGGCAGTCCCAGGCAAGAGCCCACCTCCAATCACCCTGGGCCAGGCGGGTGGTCACAGGCCAAAGACCACCTCCACTCACCTATGGCCAGGCGGGCCGTCCCAGGCCAGGGCCCACATAACCCACCAGGGGCAAACGGGCCGTCCCAGGCAGAGCCCACCTCCACTCACCCTGTGGCCAGGCGGGCCGTCCCACTACAAAGCCCATGTCCACCCCACCCAGGTCAGGTGGACTGACCCAGCCAGAACCGACCTCCACTCACCCAGGGCCAGGCGGGCCGTCCCAGGCCACAGCCCACCTCCACTCACCCGGGGACAGGAGGTCCGTCCCAGGCCAGAGCCCAGATGCCAAACCCGGGGGCCAGGCAGGCAGTCCCAGCCAGAGAACACCTCCACTCACCCCGGGACCAGGCGAGCGTTCTCAGGCCATAGCCCACCTCCACTCACCCGTGGCCAGATGGGCGGTCCCAGGCCAGAGCACATATGCCAAACCTGGGGCCAGGCGGGCGGTCCCAGGCCACAGACCACATGCCCAACACGGGTTCAAGTGGGCAGACCCAGGCGAGAGCACACCTCCACTCACCTGGGCCAGGCTGGTGGTCCCAGGCCAGAGCCACCTTTACTCCACCCAGGCAGGCGAGCGTCCCTGCCAGAGCCCACCTCCACTGACCCCGGGCCAGGTGGGCCGTCCCAGGCCACAGCCCATCTCCACTCACCCGGGGCCAGGTGTTTTGTCCCAGGACAGAGCCTATATGCCAAACCCGGGGCCAGGGGCGCGGTCCCTGGCCAGAGTGCACATGCTGTTCCCATGTCCAGGCGGGCCGTCCCAGGCCAGAGCCCACCTCCACTCACGCAGGGCCTGGCGGGTGGTCCCAGGCCACAGCCCACCTCCACTCACCTGGGCCAGGCGCGCTGTCCCAGGCCAGAGCCCACCCTCACTCACCCGGGGCCAGGAGGTCCGTCTCAGGCCAGAGCCCAAATGCCAAACCCAGGGGCAGACGGGCCGTCCCAGGCCAGAGCCCACCTCCACTCACCCCGGGGCAAGGCGGGCGGTCCCTGGCCAGAGTCCACATGCTCTACACATGTCCAGGCGGGCGGTCCCAGGCCAGAGCCCACCTCCACTATTATGGCCAGGCGGGCCGTCCCAGGCCAGAGCCCACCTCCACCCCATCCAGGCTAGGGGGCCCGTTCCAGGTCAGAGCCCACCTCCACTCACCCCGGGCCTGGCGGGTGGTCCCAGGACAGAGCCCAGCTACACTCACCTGGGCCAGGCGGGCCGTCCCAGGCCAGAGACCACCTCCACTCACCCGGGGCCAGGCGGTCCGTCCCAGGCCAGAGCCCATATGCCAAACCGGGGGCAGACGGGCCGTCCCAGGCCAGAGCCCACCTCCACTCATCCCGGAGCCAGGCAGGCGGTCTCAAGCCAGAGCCCACCTCAACCCCACCCGGGCTAGGGGGTCCATCCCAGGCCAGAGCCCACCTCCACTCACCCGGGGCCATGCGGGCCGTCCCAGGCCAGAGCCCACCTTTACTCCACCCAGGGCAGGTGGGCGTCACAGCCAGAGCCCACCTCCACTCACCCAGGACCAGGCGGGCAGTCCCAGGCCAGAGACCACCTCCAATCACCCTGGGCCAGGCGGGTGGTCACAGGCCAAAGACCACCTCCACTCACCTATGGCCAGGCGGGCCGTCCCTGGCCAGGGCCCACATAACCCACCAGGGGCAAACGGGCCGTCCCAGGCAGAGCCCACCTCCACTCACCCTGTGGCCAGGCGGGCCGTCCCACGACAAAGCCCATGTCCACCCCACCCAGGTCAGGTGGACTGACCCAGCCAGAACCGACCTCCACTCACCCAGGGCCAGGCGGGCCGTCCCAGGCCAGAGCCCACCTCCACTCACGCAGGGCCAGGCGGGTGGTCCCAGGCCACAGCCCACCTCCACTCACCTGGGCCAGGCGGGCTGTCCCAGGCCAGACCCCACCTCCACTCACCCGGGGCCAGGAGGTCCGTCTCAGGCCAGAGCCCAAATGCCAAACCCGGGGGCAGACGGGCCGTCCCAGGCCAGAGCCCACCTCCACCCTATCCGGTCTAGGGGGCCCGTTCCAGGTCAGAGCCCACCTGCACTCACCCCGGGCCTGGCGGGTGGTCCCAGGCCAGAGCCCACCTTTACTCCACCCAGGCCAGGCGGGTGGTCCTAGGCCAGAGCCCACCTCCACTAACCCGCGGCCATGCATGTCCTCCCAGTCCAGAGCCCACTTTCAATCAAACCATGGCCAGGCGTGTGGTCCCAGGCCAGAGCCCAACTGACTCACCTGGGGCCAGGCGGGCCGTCCCAGGCCAGAGCCCACCTATACTCCACCCGGGCCGGCGGCAGTCCCAGGCCAGAGCCCACCTCCACTCACCCAGGGCCAGGCGGGCCGTCCCAGGCCAGAGCCCACATGACCCACCAGGGCCAGGCGGCGGTCCCAGGCCAGAGCCCACCTCCACTCACCGAAGGCCAGGCGGCCGTCACAGCCAGAGCCCATGTCCACCACCCGGGCCAGGTGGACTGTCCCAGGCCAGAGCCCACCTCCACTCACCCAGGGCCAGGCGGGCGGTCCCAGGCCAGAGCCCACCTCCAACCACCTGGGTCCAGGCGGGCAGTCCCAGGCCAGAGCCCACCTCCACTCACCCAGGGTGGCGGGCCGTCCCAGGCCAGAGCCCACATGCCAAACCGGGGCAAGGCGGGCGTCCCAGCCAGAGCCCACCTCCACTCACCCCGGGCCAGGCGGCGTGTCCCAGCCAGAGCCCACCTCCACTCACCCGGGCCAGGCTGGCAGTCCCAGGCCAGAGCCCACATGCCCTACCCGGGCCAGGCGGACGTCCCAGGCCAGAGCCCATATGGCAAACCCGGGGCAAGGCGGGCCGTCCCAGGCCAGAGTCCACATGCTCCACCCATGTCCAGGCGGACGGTCCCAGGCCAGAGCCCACCTCCTCTCACCCAGGGCCAGGAGGTCCGTCCCAGGCCAGAGCCCACCTCCAATCACCGGGCAGGCGGGGTCCCAGGCCAGAGCCCACCTCAACTCACCGGGGCCAGGCGGGCGGTCCCAGGCCAGAGCCCACTTACTCCAACCAGGTCAGGCGGTGCGTCCAGCCAGAGTCCACCTCGACTCACCCCTGGACAGGCGGGCCGTCCTAGGCCAGAGCCCACCTCCACTCACCCAGGGCCAGGCTGGCAGTCCCCGGCCAGAGCCCACATGCCTAATCCAGGGCAAGGTGGGCGGACCCAGCCAGAGCCCACCTCCACTAACCCAGTTCCATGCGGGCATTCCCAGGCCAGAGCTCATTTGGACTCACCAGGGGCAAGGCGGGCAGTCCGAGGCCGAAGCCGAACTGCCACACCCGGGGCCAGGCGGGTGGTCCCAGGCCAGAGCCCACATCCACTAACCCGGGGCCAGGCAGGCAGTCCCAGGCCAGAGCCCACCTCCACTCACCCGGAGCCAGGGTCCGTCCCAGGCCAGAGCCCATATGCCAACCAGGGCCAGGCGGGCAGTCTCAGCCAGAGCCACCTCCACTCACCCGGGGCCAGGCGGGCGGTCCCAGGCCAGAGCCCACCTCCACCCCACTCGGTCTAGGGGGTGCGTTCCAGGCCAGAGCCCACCTCCACTCACCCCGGGCCAGGCGGGTGGTCCCAGGCCAGAGCCCACTCCACTCACCCATGGCCAGGCGTTCCGTCCCAGGCCAGAGCCCATATGCCAAACCCGGGGCCAGGCGGGCGGTCCCTGGCCAGAGTCCACATGCCCTACCCATGTCCAGGCGGGCGGTCCCAGGCCAGAGCCCACCCCCACTCTCCGGGCCAGGCGGGCCGTCCCAGGCCAGAGCCCACCTCCACTCACCCAGGGCCAGGCGGGCAGTCCCAGGCCAGAGCCCACTCCACTCACCCCTGGCCAGGCGGGTGGTCCCAGGCCAAAGCCCACCTCCACTCACCTATGGCCAGGTGGGCCGTCCAGCCAGAGCCCACATGCCAAACCCAGTCAAGGCGTGCGGTCCCAGGCCAGAGCCCACCTCCACTCACCCGGGGCCAGGCGGGCGGTCCCAGGCCAGAGCCCACCTTTACTCCACCCAGGCCAGGCGGGCGGTCCCAGCCAGAGCCCACCTCCACTCATCCAGGGCTAGGCGGGTGGTCCCAGGCCACAGCGCAGCTCCACTCTTATTGCCAGGCTGGCAGTCCCAGGCCAGAGCCCATATGCCAAACCCGGGCCTAGGCGGGCGGTCCCTGGCCAGAATCCACATGCTCTACCCATGTCCAGGCGGGTGGTCCCAGGCCAGAGCCCACCTCCACTCTTATGGCCAGGCGGGCCGTCCCACGCCAGAGCCCACCTCCACTCACCCAGGGCCAGGCGGGCAGTCTCAGCCAGAGCCCACCTTTGCTCACCCGGGTCAGGCGGGTGGTCCCAGGCCATAGCCCAGCTCCACTCACCCGGGGCCAGGCGTTCTGTCCCAGGCCAGAGCCCATATGCCAAACCCGCGGCAAGGCGGGCGGTCCCTGGCCAGAGTCCACATGCTCTACCCATGTCATGACGGGTGGTCCCAGGCCAGAGCCCACCTCCACTCACCCAGGGCCAGGCGGGTGGTCCCAGGCCACAGCCCAGCTACAGTCACCTGGGCCAGGTGGGCCGTCCCAGGCCAGAGACCACCTCCACTCACCCGGGGCCAGGAGGTCCGTCCCAGGCCAGAGCCCATATGCCAAATCCGGGGGCAGACGGGACGTCCCACGCCAGAGCCCACCTCCACTCACCCCGGGGCAAGGCAGGCGGTCTCAAGCCAGAGCCCACCTCAACCCCACCCGGGCTAGGGGGTCCATCCCAGGCCAGAGCCCACCTCCATTCACCCGGGGCCATGCGGGCCGTCCCAGGCCAGAGCCCACCTTTACTCCACCCAGGGCAGGTGGGCGTCACAGCCAGAGGCCACCTCCACTCACCCAGGACCAGGCGGGCAGTCCCAGGCAAGAGCCCACCTCCAATCACCCTGGGCCAGGCGGGTGGTCACAGGCCAAAGACCACCTCCACTCACCTATGGCCAGGCGGGCCGTCCCAGGCCAGGGCCCACATAACCCACCAGGGGCAAACGGGCGGTCCCAGGCAGAGCCCACCTCCACTCACCCTGTGGCCAGGCGGGCCGTCCCACTACAAAGCCCATGTCCACCCCACCCAGGTCAGGTGGACTGACCCAGCCAGAACCGACCTCCACTCACCCAGGGCCAGGCGGGCCGTCCCAGGCCACAGCCCACCTCCACTCACCCGGGGACAGGAGGTCCGTCCCAGGCCAGAGCCCAGATGCCAAACCCGGGGCCAGGCAGGCAGTCCCAGCCAGAGAACACCTCCACTCACCCCGGGACCAGGCGAGCGTTCTCAGGCCATAGCCCACCTCCACTCACCCGGGGCCAGATGGGCGGTCCCAGGCCAGAGCACATATGCCAAACCTGGGGCCAGGCGGGCGGTCCCAGGCCAGAGACCACATGCCCAACACGGGTTCAAGTGGGCAGACCCAGGCGAGAGCACACCTCCACTCACCTGGGCCAGGCTGGTGGTCCCAGGCCAGAGCCACCTTTACTCCACCCAGGCAGGCGAGCGTCCCTGCCAGAGCCCACCTCCACTGACCCCGGGCCAGGTGGGCCGTCCCAGGCCACAGCCCATCTCCACTCACCCGGGGCCAGGTGTTTTGTCCCAGGACAGAGCCTATATGCCAAACCCGGGGCCAGGGGCGCGGTCCCTGGCCAGAGTGCACATGCTGTTCCCATGTCCAGGCGGGCCGTCCCAGGCCAGAGCCCACCTCCACTCACGCAGGGCCTGGCGGGTGGTCCCAGGCCACAGCCCAGCTACACTCACCTGGGCCAGGCGCGCTGTCCCAGGCCAGAGCCCACCCTCACTCACCCGGGGCCAGGAGGTCCGTCTCAGGCCAGAGCCCAAATGCCAAACCCGGGGGCAGACGGGCCGTCCCAGGCCAGAGCCCACCTCCACTCACCCCGGGGCAAGGCGGGCGGTCCCTGGCCAGAGTCCACATGCTCTACACATGTCCAGGCGGGCGGTCCCAGGCCAGAGCCCACCTCCACTCTTATGGCCAGGCGGGCAGTCCCAGGCCAGAGCCCACCTCCACCCTATCCGGTCTAGGGGGCCCGTTCCAGGTCAGAGCCCACCTCCACTCACCCCGGGCCTGGCGGGTGGTCCCAGGACAGAGCCCACCTTTACTCACCATGGGCCAGGCGGTGCGTCCCAGGCCAGAGCCCACCTCCACTCACCCGGGCCAGGCGGTCCGTCCCAGGCCAGAGCCCATATGCCAAACCCGGGGCAAGGCGGCCGTCCCAGGCCAGAGCCCACCTCCACTCATCCCGGGCCAGGCAGGCGGTCTCAGCCAGAGCCCACCTCAACCCACCCGGCTAGGGGGCCATCCCAGGCCAGAGCCCACCTCCACTCACCC
>NW_024466102.1:0-36196 GCF_017591425.1 Ochotona curzoniae
AGGATGGAAAAGAAGGGAGGATGAACAGGAAGGGAAGGGAATGGAATATTGACCGGATGGGAAGCAAAGGAACTCAGACCAGAAAGGAAGGGAAGTAACTTATGGGAAGATGGACCGGCAGGGAAGGTAAGAGATGATGGACAGGAAGCGAAGGAAACAAGGAAGCAGAGGAAAACAGGAAGGCAAATGGGGGAAAGACAGCCTGGAAAACAGAAGAATAATCTGAATGGAAGGAAAGAAAAGACGGACGGCAAGGGAATTGAAGGGATGGGAGCACAGACCAGAAGCAAAGGGCAAAGAAGGAAAGGCAGACCAAAACGGAAGGGGATGGACCACAGACCGGATGGGAAGGGAAGGGAACATGTACCAGAAAGGAAGATAATGGAATATGGACTGGATGGGAAGCTTAGGGAAGATGGACCAGATGGGAAAAGAAGGGAAAATTGACAGGAAAGAAAGAGATGAGTGACCGGATGGGAAAAGAAGGGAGGATGGACAGGAAGGGAAGGATATTGAAGACGGAACAGAAGGTTAGAGATGGACCGGATGGGAAAGGAAGGGAAAATGGACAGGAAGGGAAAAGAAGGGAGGATGGACCGGAAGGGAAGCAAAGGAACTCAGACTGGAAAGGAAGGGAAAGTAACTTATGGGAAGATGGACCGGCAGGGATGGTAAGAGATGATGGACGGGAAAGGAAGGGAAAACAGAAGTGAGGCAAGACGTTCAGGAACAAAAGTGGAGGAAAGACGGCCTGGAGAACAGGATAATCTGAATGGGAGGAAAGAAAAGACAGACGGCAAGAGAAGAAATTGGAGCATGGACCAGAAGCGAAGGCAAAAGGCAAGGCGGACCGAAAGGAAGGGTAAGGAGCACAGAGCGGATGGGAAGGGAAGGGAACACGTACCAGAAAGGAAGATAATGGAAGATGGACTGGATGGGAAGCTTAGGGAAGATGGACCAGATGGGAAAAGAAGGGAAAATGGACCAGAAGGGAACATATGATGGAGTGGATGGGAAAAGAAGGGAAGACGGAAGGGAAGAGATAACAGACAGGATGGGAAAGGAAGGGAGGATGGACCGGTTGGGAAAAATGGAGAAGATGGACCGGATGGGGAAAGAAAGGCAGGAAGGGAAGGGAAAAGAAGGGAGGATGGACCAGATGGCAAAACAAGGGTAAATGGACCGGAAGCCAAGAGATGAGGGACCTAATGGGAAAAGAACGGAGAGGAACGTGAGGGGAAGGAAATTGAAGATGGAACAGAAGGGAAGACAAGAGATAACAGACCGGATGGGAAAGGAAGTGAAGATGGACAGAATGGGAAAAGAAGGGAAAATGGACCGGAAGGAAAGAGATGAGGGACCGGATGGGAAAAGAAGGGAAGATGGACAGGAAGGGAAGGATATTGAAGACGGAACAGAAGGGAAGAGATGGACAGGAAGGGAAAAGAAGGGTGGGAAGATGGACCAGATGGGACAAGAAGGGAAGATGGACAGGAAGGGATGAAAATTGAAGACGGAACAGAAGGGAAGAGATGGACCGGATGGGAAAGGAAGGGAAGATGGACAGGATGGGAAAAGAAGGGAGGATGGACCGGAAGGGAAGGGAATGGAATATTGACCGGATGGGAAGCAAAGGAACTCAGACCAGAAAGGAAGGGAAGTAACTTATGGGAAGATGGACCGGCAGGGAAGGTAAGAGATGATGGACAGGAAGGGAAGGAAACACGGAAGCGAAGGAAAACAGGAAGGCAAATGGGGGAAAGACAGCCTGGAAAACAGAAGAATAATCTGAATGGAAGGAAAGAAAAGACGGACGGCAAGGGAATTGAAGGGATGGGAGCACAGACCAGAAGCAAAGGGCAAAGAAGGAAAGGCAGACCAAAAGGGAAGGGGATGGACCACAGACCGGATGGGAAGGGAAGGGAACATGTACAGGAAAGGAAGGTAATGGAAGATGGAACGGAAGGGAAGAGAAGAGATGATGGACCGGATGGGAAAGGAAGGGAAGATGGACAGGATGGGAAAAGAAGGGAGGATGGACAGGAAAGAAAGAGATGAGGGACCGGATGGGAAAAGAAGGGAGGATGGACAGGAAGGGAAGGATATTGAAGACGGAACAGAAGGTTAGAAATGGACCGGATGGGAAAGGAAGGGAAAATGGACAGGAAGGGAAAAGAAGGGAGGATGGACCGGAAGGGAAGCAAAGGAACTCAGACTGGAAAGGAAGGGAAAGTAACTTATGGGAAGATGGACCGGCAGGGATGGTAAGAGATGATGGACGGGAAAGGAAGGGAAAACAGAAGTGAGGCAAGACGTTCAGGAACAAAAGTGGAGGAAAGACGGCCTGGAGAACAGGATAATCTGAATGGGAGGAAAGAAAAGACAGACGGCAAGAGAAGAAATTGGAGCATGGACCAGAAGCGAAGGCAAAAGAAGGCAAGGCGGACCGAAAGGAAGGGTAAGGAGCACAGAGCGGATGGGAAGGGAAGGGAACACGTACCAGAAAGGAAGATAATGGAAGATGGACTGGATGGGAAGCTTAGGGAAGATGGAACGGATGGGGAAAGAAGGGAAAATGGACCGGAAGGGAACATATGATGGAGTGGATGGGAAAAGAAGGGAAGACGGAAGGGAAGAGATAACAGACAGGATGGGAAAGGAAGGGAGGATGGACCGGTTGGGAAAAATGGAGAAGATGGACCGGATGGGGAAAGAAAGGCAGGAAGGGAAGGGAAAAGAAGGGAGGATGGACCAGATGGCAAAACAAGGTAAATGGACCGGAAGCCAAGAGATGAGGGACCTAATGGGAAAAGAACGGAGAGGAACGTGAGGGGAAGGAAATTGAAGATGGAACAGAAGGGAAGACAAGAGATAACAGACCGGATGGGAAAGGAAGTGAAGATGGACAGAATGGGAAAAGAAGGGAAAATGGACCGGAAGGAAAGAGATGAGGGACCGGATGGGAAAAGAAGGGAAGATGGACAGGAAGGGAAGGATATTGAAGACGGAACAGAAGGGAAGAGATGGACAGGAAGGGAAAAGAAGGGTGGGAAGATGGACCAGATGGGACAAGAAGGGAAGATGGACAGGAAGGGATGAAAATTGAAGACGGAACAGAAGGGAAGAGATGGACCGGATGGGAAAGGAAGGGAAGATGGACAGGATGGGAAAAGAAGGGAGGATGGACCGGAAGGGAAGGGAATGGAATATTGACCGGATGGGAAGCAAAGGAACTCAGACCAGAAAGGAAGGGAAGTAACTTATGGGAAGATGGACCGGCAGGGAAGGTAAGAGATGATGGACAGGAAGGGAAGGAAACACGGAAGCGAAGGAAAACAGGAAGGCAAATGGGGGAAAGACAGCCTGGAAAACAGAAGAATAATCTGAATGGAAGGAAAGAAAAGACGGACGGCAAGGGAATTGAAGGGATGGGAGCACAGACCAGAAGCAAAGGGCAAAGAAGGAAAGGCAGACCAAAAGGGAAGGGGATGGACCACAGACCGGATGGGAAGGGAAGGGAACATGTACAGGAAAGGAAGGTAATGGAAGATGGAACGGAAGGGAAGAGAAGAGATGATGGACCGGATGGGAAAGGAAGGGAAGATGGACAGGATGGGAAAAGAAGGGAGGATGGACAGGAAAGAAAGAGATGAGGGACCGGATGGGAAAAGAAGGGAGGATGGACAGGAAGGGAAGGATATTGAAGACGGAACAGAAGGTTAGAAATGGACCGGATGGGAAAGGAAGGGAAAATGGACAGGAAGGGAAAAGAAGGGAGGATGGACCGAAGGGAAGCAAAGGAACTCAGACTGGAAAGGAAGGGAAAGTAACTTATGGGAAGATGGACCGGCAGGGATGGTAAGAGATGATGGACGGGAAAGGAAGGGAAAACAGAAGTGAGGCAAGACGTTCAGGAACAAAAGTGGAGGAAAGACGGCCTGGAGAACAGGATAATCTGAATGGGAGGAAAGAAAAGACAGACGGCAAGAGAAGAAATTGGAGCATGGACCAGAAGCGAAGGCAAAAGAAGGCAAGGCGGACCGAAAGGAAGGGTAAGGAGCACAGAGCGGATGGGAAGGGAAGGGAACACGTACCAGAAAGGAAGATAATGGAAGATGGACTGGATGGGAAGCTTAGGGAAGATGGAACGGATGGGAAAGAAGGGAAAATGGACCGGAAGGGAACATATGATGGAGTGGATGGGAAAAGAAGGGAAGACGGAAGGGAAGAGATAACAGACAGGATGGGAAAGGAAGGGAGGATGGACCGGTTGGGAAAAATGGAGAAGATGGACCGGATGGGGAAAGAAAGGCAGGAAGGGAAGGGAAAAGAAGGGAGGATGGACCAGATGGCAAAACAAGGGTAAATGGACCGGAAGCCAAGAGATGAGGGACCTAATGGGAAAAGAACGGAGAGGAACGTGAGGGGAAGGAAATTGAAGATGGAACAGAAGGGAAGACAAGAGATAACAGACCGGATGGGAAAGGAAGTGAAGATGGACAGAATGGGAAAAGAAGGGAAAATGGACCGGAAGGAAAGAGATGAGGGACCGGATGGGAAAAGAAGGGAAGATGGACAGGAAGGGAAGGATATTGAAGACGGAACAGAAGGGAAGAGATGGACAGGAAGGGAAAAGAAGGGTGGGAAGATGGACCAGATGGGACAAGAAGGGAAGATGGACAGGAAGGGATGAAAATTGAAGACGGAACAGAAGGGAAGAGATGGACCGGATGGGAAAGGAAGGAAGATGGACAGGATGGGAAAAGAAGGGAGGATGGACCGGAAGGGAAGGGAATGGAATATTGACCGGATGGGAAGCAAAGGAACTCAGACCAGAAAGGAAGGGAAGTAACTTATGGGAAGATGGACCGGCAGGGAAGGTAAGAGATGATGGACAGGAAGGGAAGGAAACACGGAAGCGAAGGAAAACAGGAAGGCAAATGGGGGAAAGACAGCCTGGAAAACAGAAGAATAATCTGAATGGAAGGAAAGAAAAGACGGACGGCAAGGGAATTGAAGGGATGGGAGCACAGACCAGAAGCAAAGGGCAAAGAAGGAAAGGCAGACCAAAAGGGAAGGGGATGGACCACAGACCGGATGGGAAGGGAAAGGAAGATGTACAGGAAAGGAAGGTAATGGAAGATGGAACAGAAGGTTAGAGATGGACCGGATGGGAAAGGAAGGGAAGATGGACAGGAAGGGAAAAGAAGGGAGGATGGACCAGATGGGAAAAGAAGGGAAGATGGACAGGAAGGGATGAAAATTGAAGACGGAACAGAAGGGAAGAGATGGACCGGATAGGAAAGGAAGGGAACATGGACAGGAAGGGAAAAGAAGGGAGGATGGACCAGATGGGAAAAGAAGGGAAGATGGACAGGAAGGGATGAAAATTGAAGACGGAACAGAAGGGAAGAGATGGACCGGATGGGAAAGGAAGGGAAGATGGACAGGATGGGAAAAGAAGGGAGGATGAACAGGAAGGGAAGGGAATGGAATATTGACCGGATGGGAAGCAAAGGAACTCAGACCAGAAAGCAAGGGAAGTAACTTATGGGAAGATGGACCGGCAGGGAAGGTAAGAGATGATGGACAGGAAGCGAAGGAAACAAGGAAGCAGAGGAAAACAGGAAGGCAAATGGGGGAAAGACAGCCTGGAAAACAGAAGAATAATCTGAATGGAAGGAAAGAAAAGACGGACGGCAAGGGAATTGAAGGGATGGGAGCACAGACCAGAAGCAAAGGGCAAAGAAGGAAAGGCAGACCAAAACGGAAGGGGATGGACCACAGACCGGATGGGAAGGGAAGGGAACATGTACCAGAAAGGAAGATAATGGAATATGGACTGGATGGGAAGCTTAGGGAAGATGGACCGGATGGGAAAAGAAGGGAAAATTGACAGGAAAGAAAGAGATGAGTGACCGGATGGGAAAAGAAGGGAGGATGGACAGGAAGGGAAGGATATTGAAGACGGAACAGAAGGTTAGAGATGGACCGGATGGGAAAGGAAGGGAAAATGGACAGGAAGGGAAAAGAAGGGAGGATGGACCGGAAGGGAAGCAAAGGAACTCAGACTGGAAAGGAAGGGAAAGTAACTTATGGGAAGATGGACCGGCAGGGATGGTAAGAGATGATGGACGGGAAAGGAAGGGAAAACAGAAGTGAGGCAAGACGTTCAGGAACAAAAGTGGAGGAAAGACGGCCTGGAGAACAGGATAATCTGAATGGGAGGAAAGAAAAGACAGACGGCAAGAGAAGAAATTGGAGCATGGACCAGAAGCGAAGGCAAAAGGCAAGGCGGACCGAAAGGAAGGGTAAGGAGCACAGAGCGGATGGGAAGGGAAGGGAACACGTACCAGAAAGGAAGATAATGGAAGATGGACTGGATGGGAAGCTTAGGGAAGATGGACCAGATGGGAAAAGAAGGGAAAATGGACCAGAAGGGAACATATGATGGAGTGGATGGGAAAAGAAGGGAAGACGGAAGGGAAGAGATAACAGACAGGATGGGAAAGGAAGGGAGGATGGACCGGTTGGGAAAAATGGAGAAGATGGACCGGATGGGGAAAGAAAGGCAGGAAGGGAAGGGAAAAGAAGGGAGGATGGACCAGATGGCAAAACAAGGGTAAATGGACCGGAAGCCAAGAGATGAGGGACCTAATGGGAAAAGAACGGAGAGGAACGTGAGGGGAAGGAAATTGAAGATGGAACAGAAGGGAAGACAAGAGATAACAGACCGGATGGGAAAGGAAGTGAAGATGGACAGAATGGGAAAAGAAGGGAAAATGGACCGGAAGGAAAGAGATGAGGGACCGGATGGGAAAAGAAGGGAAGATGGACAGGAAGGGAAGGATATTGAAGACGGAACAGAAGGGAAGAGATGGACCGGATGGGAAAGGAAGGGAAGATGGACAGGATGGGAAAAGAAGGGAGGATGGACCGGAAGGGAAGGGAATGGAATATTGACCGGATGGGAAGCAAAGGAACTCAGACCAGAAAGGAAGGGAAGTAACTTATGGGAAGATGGACCGGCAGGGAAGGTAAGAGATGATGGACAGGAAGGGAAGGAAACACGGAAGCGAAGGAAAACAGGAAGGCAAATGGGGGAAAGACAGCCTGGAAAACAGAAGAATAATCTGAATGGAAGGAAAGAAAAGACGGACGGCAAGGGAATTGAAGGGATGGGAGCACAGACCAGAAGCAAAGGGCAAAGAAGGAAAGGCAGACCAAAAGGGAAGGGGATGGACCACAGACCGGATGGGAAGGGAAGGGAACATGTACAGGAAAGGAAGGTAATGGAAGATGGAACGGAAGGGAAGAGAAGAGATGATGGACCGGATGGGAAAGGAAGGGAAGATGGACAGGATGGGAAAAGAAGGGAGGATGGACAGGAAAGAAAGAGATGAGGGACCGGATGGGAAAAGAAGGGGGGATGGACAGGAAGGGAAGGATATTGAAGACGGAACAGAAGGTTAGAAATGGACCGGATGGGAAAGGAAGGGAAGATGGACAGGATGGGAGAAGAAGGGAGGATGGACCGGAAGGGAAGCAAAGGAACTCAGACTGGAAAGGAAGGGAAAGTAACTTATGGGAAGATGGACCGGCAGGGATGGTAAGAGATGATGGACGGGAAAGGAAGGGAAAACAGAAGTGAGGCAAGACGCTCAGGAACAAAAGTGGAGGAAAGACGGCCTGGAGAACAGGATAATCTGAATGGGAGGAAAGAAAAGACAGACGGCAAGAGAAGAAATTGGAGCATGGACCAGAAGCGAAGGCAAAAGAAGGCAAGGCGGACCGAAAGGAAGGGTAAGGAGCACAGAGCGGATGGGAAGGGAAGGGAACACGTACCAGAAAGGAAGATAATGGAAGATGGACTGGATGGGAAGCTTAGGGAAGATGGAACGGATGGGGAAAGAAGGGAAAATGGACCGGAAGGGAACATATGATGGAGTGGATGGGAAAAGAAGGGAAGACGGAAGGGAAGAGATAACAGACAGGATGGGAAAGGAAGGGAGGATGGACCGGTTGGGAAAAATGGAGAAGATGGACCGGATGGGGAAAGAAAGGCAGGAAGGGAAGGGAAAAGAAGGGAGGATGGACCAGATGGCAAAACAAGGGTAAATGGACCGGAAGCCAAGAGATGAGGGACCTAATGGGAAAAGAACGGAGAGGAACGTGAGGGGAAGGAAATTGAAGATGGAACAGAAGGGAAGACAAGAGATAACAGACCGGATGGGAAAGGAAGTGAAAATGGACAGAATGGGAAAAGAAGGGAAATGGACCGGAAGGAAAGAGATGAGGGACCGGATGGGAAAAGAAGGGAAGATGGACAGGAAGGGAAGGATATTGAAGACGGAACAGAAGGGAAGAGATGGACAGGAAGGGAAAAGAAGGGTGGGAAGATGGACCAGATGGGACAAGAAGGGAAGATGGACAGGAAGGGATGAAAATTGAAGACGGAACAGAAGGGAAGAGATGGACCGGATGGGAAAGGAAGGGAAGATGGACAGGATGGGAAAAGAAGGGAGGATGGACCGGAAGGGAAGGGAATGGAATATTGACCGGATGGGAAGCAAAGGAACTCAGACCAGAAAGGAAGGGAAGTAACATGGGAAGATGGACCGGCAGGGAAGGTAAGAGATGATGGACAGGAAGGGAAGGAAACACGGAAGCGAAGGAAAACAGGAAGGCAAATGGGGGAAAGACAGCCTGGAAAACAGAAGAATAATCTGAATGGAAGGAAAGAAAAGACGGACGGCAAGGGAATTGAAGGGATGGGAGCACAGACCAGAAGCAAAGGGCAAAGAAGGAAAGGCAGACCAAAAGGGAAGGGGATGGACCACAGACCGGATGGGAAGGGAAAGGAAGATGTACAGGAAAGGAAGATAATGGAAGATGGAACAGAAGGTTAGAGATGGACCGGATGGGAAAGGAAGGGAAGATGGACAGGAAGGGAAAAGAAGGGAGGATGGACCAGATGGGAAAAGAAGGGAGGATGGACAGGAAGGGATGAAAATTGAAGACGGAACAGAAGGGAAGAGATGGACTGGATAGGAAAGGAAGGGAAGATGGACAGGAAGGGAAAAGAAGGGAGGATGGACCAGATGGGAAAAGAAGGGAAGATGGACAGGAAGGGATGAAAATTGAAGACGGAACAGAAGGGAATAGATGGACCGGATGGGAAAGGAAGGGAAGATGGACAGGAAGGGAAAAGAAGGGAAAATGGACCGGAAGGAAAGAGATGAGGGACCGGATGGGAAAAGAAGGGAAGATGGACAGGAAGGGAAGGATATTGAAGACGGAACAGAAGGGAAAAGATGGACCAGATGGGAAAAGAAGGGAAGATGGACAGGAAGGGATGAAAATTGAAGACGGAACAGAAGGGAAGAGATGGACCGGATGGGAAAGGAAGGGAAGATGGACAGGATGGGAAAAGAAGGGAGGATGGACCGGAAGGGAAGGGAATGGAATATTGACCGGATGGGAAGCAAAGGAACTCAGACCAGAAAGGAAGGGAAGTAACATGGGAAGATGGACCGGCAGGGAAGGTAAGAGATGATGGACAGGAAGGGAAGGAAACACGGAAGCGAAGGAAAACAGGAAGGCAAATGGGGGAAAGACAGCCTGGAAAACAGAAGAATAATCTGAATGGAAGGAAAGAAAAGACGGACGGCAAGGGAATTGAAGGGATGGGAGCACAGACCAGAAGCAAAGGGCAAAGAAGGAAAGGCAGACCAAAAGGGAAGGGGATGGACCACAGACCGGATGGGAAGGGAAGGGAACATGTACAGGAAAGGAAGGTAATGGAAGATGGAACAGAAGGGAAGAGAAGAGATGATGGACCGGATGGGAAAGGAAGGGAAGATGGACAGGAAGGGAAAAGAAGGGAGGATGGACCGGAAGGGAAGCAAAGGAACTCAGACTGGAAAGGAAGAGAAAGTAACTTATGGGAAGATGGACCGGCAGAGATGGTAAGAGATGATGGACGGGAAATGAAGGGAAAACAGAAGTGTGGTCACAGGCCAGAGCCAACCTCCACTCACCCTGGGCCAGGCGTGTGGTCACAGGCCAAAGCCCACCTCCACTCACCTATGGCCAGGTGGGCCGTCTCAGCCAGAGCCCACATGCCAAACCCGGGCAAGGCGTGCCGTCCCAGGCCAGAGCCCACCTCCACTCACCCAGTGCAAGGCGGGCAGTCCCAGGCCAGAGCCCACCTCCACTCACCCTGGGCCAGGTGGGTGGTCACAGGCCAAAGCCCACCTCCACTCACCAATGGCCAGGTGGGACGTCTCAGCCAGAACCCACATGCCAAACCCGTGCAAGGCGTGCGGTCCCAGGCTAGATCCCACCTCTACTCACGCAGGGCCAGACGGGTGGTCCCAGGCCACAGCCCAGCTACACTCACCTGGGCCAGGGGGGCCGTCCCAGGCCAGAGCCCACCTCCACTCACCCGGGGCCAAGTGTTCCCTCCCAGGCCAGAACCCAAAACCCAAACCCGAGGGCAGACGGGCAGTCCCAGGCCAGAGCCAACCTCCACTCACCCTGGGCCAGGCGGGTGGTCACAGGCCACAGCCCACCTCCACTCACCCAGGCCCAGGTGGGCCATCTCAGCCAGAGCCCACATGCCAAACCCGGGCAAGGCGTGCGGTCCCAGGCCAAAGCCCACCTCCACTAACCCGGGGCCAGACGGGTGGTCCCAGGCCACAGCCCAGCTATACTCACCTGGGCCAGGTGGGCCGTCCCAGGCCAGAGACCACCTCCACTCACCCGGGGCCAGGAGGTCTGTCCCAGGCCAGAGCCTATATGCCAAACCCAGGGGCAGACGGGCCGTAACAGGCCAGAGCCCACCTCCACTCACCCCGGGGCCAGGCAGGCGGTCTCAAGCCAGAGCCCACTTCCACCCCACCCAGGCCAGGTGGACTGACCCAGCCAGAACCGACCTCCACTCACCCAGGGCCAGGCGGGCCGTCCCAGGCCAGAGCCCACCTCCACTCACCCGGGGACAGGCGGGTAGTCACAGGCCAGAGCCCATATGCCAAACCCGGGGCCAGGCGGGCAGTTCCAGCCAGAGCCCACCTCCACTCACCCGGGACGAGGCGAGCGTTCACAGGCCAGAGCCCACGTCCACTCACCCGGGGCCAGAAGGGCGATCCCAGGCCAGAGAACACATGCCCAACACGGGTCCAGGCGGGCAGTCCCAGGCCAGAGCACACCTCCACTCACCCGAGGCCAGGCTGGTGGTCCCAGGCCAGAGCCCACCTTTACTCCACCCAGGCCAGTCGGGCGTCCCAGCCAGAGCCCACCTCCACTAACCCAGGGCCAGGTGGGCCGTCCCAGGCCAGAGCCCATATGCCAAACCTGGGGCCAGGCGGGCGGTCCCAGGCCAGAGACCACATGCCCAACACGGGTCCAGGCGGGCAGTCCCAGGCCAGAGCACACCTCCACTCACCCGAGGCCAGGCTGGTGGTCCCAGGCAAGAGCCCACCTTTACTCCACCCAGGCCAGGCGTGCGTCCCAGCCAGAGCCCACCTTCACTCACCCCGGGCCAGGTTGGCCGTCCCAGGCCACAGCCCATCTCCACTCACCCGGGGCCAGGTGCTGCGTCCCAGGACAGAGCCCATATGCCAAACCCGGGGCAAGGCGGTCGGTCCCTGGCCAGAGTCCACATGCTCTACCCATGTCCAGGCGGGCGGTCCCAGGCCAGAGCCCACCTCCACTCTTATGGCCAGGCGGGACCTCCCAGGCCAGAGCCCACCTCCACCCCATCCGGGCTAGGGGGTTTGTTCCAGGCCAGAGCCCACCTCCACTCACCCGGGGCCAGGCGGGTGGTCCCAGGCCACAGCCCAGCTACACTCACCCGGGGCCAGGCGTTCCGTCCCATTCCAGAGCCCATATGCCAAACCCGGGGCCTGGCGGGCGGTTCTTGGCCAGAGTCCACATGCTCTACCCATGTCCAGGCGGGTAGTCCCAGGCGAGAGACCACCCCCACTATTATGGCCGGGCGGGCCATCCCAGGCCAGAGCCCACCTCCACTCACCCAGCGCCAGGCGGGCAGTCCCAGGCCAGAGCCCACCTCCACTCACCCTGGGCCAGGCGGGTGGTCACAGGCCACAGACCAGCTACACTCACCTGAGCCAGGCGGCCGTCTCAGCCAGAGCCCACATGCCAAATCCGGGCAAGGCTTGCTGTACCAGGCCAAAGCCCAACTCCACTCACCGGGGCCAGACGGATGTTCCCAGGCCACAGCCCAGCTACACTCACCTGGGCAGGCGGGCCGTCCCAGGCCAGAGACCACCTTCACTCACCCCGGGCCAGGTGGGCCGTCCCAGGCAAGAGCCCAGCTACACTCACCCGGGGCCAGGCAGGTGGTCACAGGCCAAAGCCCACCTCCACTAAGCCAGGGCCAGGCTGGCGGTCCCAGGCCAAAGCCCATATGCCAAACCCGGGGGCAGACGGGCCGTCCCAGGACAGAGCCCACTTCCACCCCACCCGGGCTAGGGGGTCCATCCCAGGCCAGAGCCGAACTTCACTCACCCTGGGCCAGACGGGCGGTCCCAGGCCAGAGCCCATATGCCAAACCTGGGGCCAGGCGAGCGGTCCCAGGCCAGAGCACACCTCCAGTCACCCAGGGCCAGGCTGGCAGTCCCAGGACAGAGCCCACATGCCTAACCCGTGTCCAGGAAGGCATTCCCAGGCCAGAGCCCACCTCCACTCACCCGGGGCCATGCGAGCCGTCGCAGTCCAGAGCCCACCTCCACTCACCCAGGGCAGGGTGGGCAGTCCCAGGCCAGAGCCCACATGCTCCACTCACCCGGGGACAGGAGGGCGGTCTTGTGCCAGAGCCCAACTTATTCCACCCAGGCCAGGCGGGCGGTCCCAGCCAGAGCACACCTCCACTCACCCCGGGCCAGGTGGGCCGTCCCAGGCAAGAGCCCACCTCCACTCACCCGGGTCCAGGCGAGCCGTCCCAGGCCAGAGCACACATGCCGCACCCGGGACCAGGCAGGCGGTCCAAGGCCAGAGCCCACCTCCACCCCACCTGGGGCCATGGGAGCCGTCGCAGGCCAGAGCCCACCTCCACTCACCCAGGGCCAGGAGGTCCGTCCCAGGCCAAAGCCCACATGCTCCACTCACCCGGGGCCAGGCGGGCGGTCTCAAGCCAGAGCCCAACTTACTCCACCCAGGCCAGGCGGGCAGTCCCAGCCAGAGCCCACCTCCACTCACCCGGGGCCAGGTGGGCCGTCCCAGGCCACAGCCCATCTGTACTCAACCGGGGCCAGGTGTTCTGTCCCAGGCCAGAGCCCATATGCCAAACCCGGGGCCAGGTGGGCGGTCCCTGCCCAGAGACCACCCCCACTATTATGGCCAGGCGGGCCGTCCCAGGCCAGAGCCCACCTCCACTCACCCGAGGCCAGGCGCGCAGTCCCAGGCCAGAGCCCACCTCCACCGACCCTGGGGAAGGCGTGTGGTCACAGGCCAAAGGCCACCTACACTCTCCTATGGCCAGGTGCGCATTCTCAGCCAGAGCCCACCTTTGTTCCACCCAGGCCAAGAAGGTGTTCCCAGGCCACAGCCCACCTCCACTCACCCGGGGCAGACGGGCATTCCCAGGCCACAGCCATATGCCAAATCGAGGCCAGGCAGGTGGTCCCAGGCCAGAGCCCACCTTTACTCCACCCAGGCCAGGCGTGCGTCCCAGGCCAGAGCCCACCTTCACTCACCCAGGGCCAGGCAGGCAGTCACAGGCGAGAGACCACCTCCACCCTATCCGGTCTAGGGGGCCCGTTCCAGGTCAGAGCCCACCTCCACTCACCCCGGGCCTGGGGGGTGGTCCCAGGCCAGAGCCCACCATTACTCCACTCAGGGCAGGTGGGCGGTCCCAGCCAGAGCCCACTTCCACCCCACCCGGGCTAGGGGGTCCATCCCAGGCCAGAGCCGACATTCACTCACCCTGGGCCAGACGGGCGGTCCCAGGCCAGAGCCCATATGCCAATCCTGGGGCCAGGCGGGCGGTCCCAGCCCAGAGACCACATGCCCAACACTGGTCCAGGCTGGCAGTCCCAGCCAGAGAACACCTCCACTCACCCCGGGGCCAGGCGAGCGTTCTCAGGCCAGAGCCCAAATCCACTCACCCGAGGCCAGGCTGGTAGTCCCAGGCCAGAGCCCACCTTTACTCCACCCAGGCCAGGCGTGCGTCCGAAGCCAGAGCCCACCTCCACTCACCCAGGGCCAGGCGGGCAGTCCCAGGCGAGAGCACACCTCCACTCACCTATGGCCAGGTGGGCCGTCTCAGCCAGAGCCCACCTCCACTCACGCGGGGCCAGGAGTTCCGTCCCAGGCCAGAGCCCAAATGCCAAACCCGGTGGCAGACTGGCGGTCCCAGGCCAGAGCCCACCTCCACTCACCCTGGGCAAGGCGAGCGATCCCTGGCCAGAGTCCACATGCGCTACACATGTCCAGGCGGGTGGTCCCAGGCCAGAGCCCACGTCCACTCTTATGGCCAGGCGGGCAGTCCCAGGCCAGAGCCCACCTGCAACCTATCCGGTCTAGGGGGCCCGTTCCAGGTCAGAGCCCACCTCCACTCACCCAGGACCAGGAGGTCCGTCCCAGGCCAGAGCCCACCTTTACTCCACACAGGGCAGGTGGGCGGTCTCAGCCAGAGCCCACTTATACTCACCCCGGGCAAGGTGGGCCGTCCCAGGCCACAGCCCATCTCCACTCACCCGGGCCCAGGCGTTCCGTCCCAGGCCAGAGCCCATCTGCCAAACCCGGGGCAAGGCAGGCGGTCCCAGGCCTGAGTCCACATGCTCTACCCATGTCCAGGCGGGCGGTCCCAGGCCAGAGCCCAACTCCATTATTATGGCCAGGCATGCCGTCCAAGGCCAGAGCCCACCTCCACCCCATCCGGGCTAGGGGGTCCGTTCCAGGCCAGAGCCCACCTCTACTCACCCAGGGCCAGGAGGTCCGTCCCAGGCCACAGCCCAGCTACACTCACCTGGGCCAGGCGGGCCGTCCCAGGCTAGAGCCCGCCTCCAATAACCCGGGGCCAGGAGGTCCGTCCCAGGCCAGAGCCCATATGCCAAACCCGGGGGCAGACGGGCCGTCCCAGGCCAGAGCCCACCTCCACTCACCCCGGGGCCAGGCAGGCGGTCTCAAGCCAGAACCCACCTCAACCCCACCCGGGCAAGGGGGTCCATCCCAGGCCAGAACCCACCTCCACTCACCCAGGGCCTGGCGGGCGGTCACAGGCCAGAGCCCACCTTTACTCCACACAGGGCAGGTGGGCGGTCCCTGCCAGAGCCAGCTCCACTCACCCGGGGCCAGGCGTTCCTTCTCATGCCAGAGCCCATATGCCAAACCCGGGGCAAGGCGGGCGGTCCCTGGCCAGAGTCCACATGCTCTACCCATGTCCAGGCGGGCCATCCCAGGCCAGAGCCCACCTCCACTCACCCAGGGCCAGGTGGGTGGTCCCAGGCCACAGCCCAGCTACACTCACCTGGGCCAGGCGGGCCGTCCCAGTCCAGAGCCCACCTCCACTGACCCCGGGGACTGGAGGTCCGTCCCAGGCCAGAGCCGATATGCCAAACCCGGGGGCAGACGGGCCGTCCCAGGCCAGAGCCATATGCCAAATCGAGGCCAGGCAGGTGGTCCCAGGCCAGAGCCCACCTTTACTCCACCCAGGCCAGGCGTGCGTCCCAGGCCAGAGCCCATCTCCACTCACCCAGGGCCAGGCGGGCAGTCACAGGCGAGAGACCACCTTCACCCTATCCGGTCTAGGGGGCCCGTTCCAGGTCAGAGCCCACCTCCACTCACCCAGGGCCAGGCGGGTGGTCCCAGGCCAGAGCCCACCATTACTCCACACAGGGCAGGTGGGCGGTCCCAGCCAGAGCCCACTTATACTCACCCCGGGCAAGGTGGGCCGTCCCAGGCCACAGCCCATCTCCACTCACCCGGGCCCAGGCGATCCGTCCCAGGCCAGAGCCCATATGCCAAACCCGGGGCAAGGCGGGCCGTCCCTGTCCAGAGTCCACATGCTCTACCCATGTCCAGGCGGGCGGTCCCAGGCCAGAGCCCACCTCCACTATTATGGCCAGGCAGGCCGTCCGAGGCCAGAGCCCACCTCCACCCCATCCGGGCTAGGGTGTCCGTTCCAGGCCAGAGCCCACCTCCACTCACCCAGGGCCATGCGGGCGGTCCCAGGCCAGAGCCCACCTCCACTCACCCAGGGCCAGGTGGGTGGTCCCAGGCCACAGCCCAGCTACACTCACCTGGGCCAGGCGGGCCGTCCCAGGCCAGAGACCACCTCCACTCACCCTGGGCCAGGAGGTCCGTCCCAGGCCAGAGCCCATATGCCAAATCCGGGGACACATGGGCCGTCCCAGGCCAGAGCCCACCTCCACTCACCCCGGGGCCAGGCAGGCGGTCTCAAGCCAGAGCCCACCTCAACCCCACCCGGGCTAGGGGGTCCATCCCAGGCCAGAGCCCACCTCCACTCACCCGAGGCCAGGCTGGTAGTCACAGGCCAGAGCCCACCTTTACTCCACCCAGGGCAGGTGGGCGTCTCAGCCAGAGCCCACCTCCACTCACCCAGGACCAGGCGGGCAGTCCCAGGCCAGAGCCCACCTCCAATCACCCTGGGCCAGGCGGGTGGTCACAGGCCAAAGACCACCTCCACTCATCTATGGCCAGGCGGGCCGTCCCAGGCCAGGGCCCACATAACCCACCAGGGGCAAACGGGCGGTCCGAGGCAGAGCCCACCTCCACTCACCCCTGGGCCAGGCGGGCCGTCCCATGACAAAGCCCTTGTCCACCCCACCCAGGTCAGGTGGACTGACCCAGCCAGAAACGACCTCCACGCACCCAGAGCCAGGCGGGCCGTCCCAGGCCAGAGCCCACCTCCACTCACCCGGGGACAGGAGGTCCGTCCCAGGCCAGAGCCCATATGACAAACCCGGGGCCAGGCGGTCTCAAGCCAGAAAACACCTCCACTCACCTCCGGGCCAGGCGGGCGGTCTCAGGCCAGAGCCCACCTCCACTCACCCGGGGCCAGATGGGCGGTCCCAGGCCAGAGCACATATGCCAAACCTGGGGCCAGGCGGGCGGTCCCAGGCCAGAGACCACATGCCCAACACGGGTTCAAGTGGGCAGACCCAGTAGAGAGCACACCTCCACTCACCTGGGCCAGGCTGGTGGTCCCAGGCCAGAGCCACCTTTACTCCACCCAGGCAGGCGAGCGTCCCAGCCAGAGCCCACCTCCACTGACCCCGGGCCAGGTGGGCCGTCCCAAGCCACAGCCCATCTCCACTCACCCGGGGCCAGGTGTTTTGTCCCAGGACAGAGCCTATATGCCAAACCCGGGGCCAGGGGCGCGGTCCCTGGCCAGAGTGCACATGCTCTACCCATGTCCAGGCGGGTGGTCCCAGGCCAGAGCCCACCTCCACTAACCCCGAGCCTGGCCAGTGGTCCCAGGCCACAGCCCATCTCCACTCACCCGGGCCAAGGCGTTCCGTCCCAGGCCAGAGCCCATATGCCAAACCCGGGGCAAGGCGGGCGGTCCCAGGCCTGAGTCCACATGCTCTACCCATGTCCAGGCGGGCGGTCCCAGGCCAGAGCCCACATCCACTCATCCAGGGCCAGATGGGCAGTCCCAGGCCAGAGCCCACCTCCACCCCATCCGGGATAGGGGGTCCGTTACAGGCCAGAGCCCACCTCCACTCACCCTGGGCCATGCGGGTGATCCCAGGCCAGAGCCCACCTTTACTCCACACAGGGCAGGTGGGCGTCACAGTCAGAGCCCATCTCCACTCACCCAGGGCCAGGCGGGTGGTCACAGGCCACAGCCCAGCTACACTCACCTGGGCCAGGCGGGCTGTCCCAGGCCAGAGCCCACCTCCACTCACCCGGGGCCAGGAGGTCCGTCTCAGGCCAGAGCCCAAATGCCAAACCCGGGGGCAGACAGGCCGTCCCAGGCCAGAGCCCACCTCCACTCACCCCGGGGCAAGGCGGGCGGTCCCTGGCCAGAGTCCACATGCTCTACACAAGTCTAGGCGGGCGGTCCCAGGCCAGAGCCCACCTGCAACCTATCCGGTCTAGGGGGCCCGTCCCAGGCCAGAGTCCACATGCTCTACCCATGTCCAGGAGGGCGGTCACAGGCCAGAGCCCACCTCCACTATTATGGCCAGGCAGGCCGTCCGAGGCCAGAGCCCACCTCCACCCCATCTGGGCTAGGGGTCCGTTCCAGGCCAGAGCCCACCTCCACTCACCCAGGGCCATGCGGGCAGTCCCAGGCCAGAGCCCACATTTCCTCCACCCAGGGCAGGTGGGCGTCCCAGCCAGAGCCCACCTCCACTCACCCAGGGACAGGCGGGTGGTCCCAGGCCACAGCTCATCTACACTCACCCGGGGCCAGGCTGGCAGTCCCATTCCAGAGCCCATATGCCAAACCCGGGGCCTGGAGGGCGGTTCCTGGCCAGAGTCCACATGCTCTACCCATGTCCAGGCGGGCAGTCCCAGGCCAGAGACCACCCCCACTATTATGGCCAGGCGGGCAGTCCCAGGCTATTGCCCACCTCCACTCACCCAGGGCCAGGCGGGCAGTCCCAGGCCAGAGCCAACCTCAACTCACCCCGGGCCAGGCGGGTGGTCCCAGGCCACAGCCCAGCTCAACTCACCCGGGGCCAGGCGTTCTGTCCCAGGCCAGAGCCCATATGCCAAACCCGGGGCAAGGCGGGCGGTCCCTGGCCAGAACCCACCTCCTCTCACCCAGGGCCAGGCCGGTGGTCACAGGCCAGAACCCACCTCCACTCTTATGGCCAGGCGGGCCGTCCCAGGCCAGAGCCCATCTCCACCCCATCCGGGCTAGGGGGTCCGTTCCAGGCCAGAGCCCACCTCCACTAACCCGGGGCCAGGAGGTCCGTCCCAGGCCAGAGCCCATATGCCAAAGCTGGGGCCAGACGGGCCGTCCCAGGCCAGAGCCCACCTCCACTCACCCCGGGGCCAGGCAGGCGGTCTCAAGCCAGAGCCCACCTCAACCCCACCCGGGCTAGGGGTCCATCCAAGGCCAGAGCACACCTCCACTCACCCGGGGCCTGGCGGGACATCCCAGGCCAGAGCCAACCTTTACTCCACACAGGGCAGGTGGGCGGTCCCAGCCACAGCCAGCTCCATTCACCCAAGGCCAGGCGGGTGGTCCCAGGCCAGAGCCCATATGCCAAACCCGGGGCAAGGCGGGCGGTCCCTGGCCAGAGTCCACATGCTCTACCCATGTCCAGGCGGGCGGTCCCAGGCCAGAGCCCACCTCCACTCACGCGGGGCCAGGCGGGTGGTCCCAGGCCACAGCCCAGCTACACTCACCTGCGCCTGGCGGGCCGTCCCAGGCCAGAGCCCATATGCCAAATCCGGGGGCAGATGGGCCGTCCCACGCCAGAGCCCACCTCCACTCACCCCGGGGCCAGGCAGGTGGTCTCCAGCCAGAGCCCACCTCAACCCCACCCGGGCTAGGGGGTCCATCCCAGGCCAGAGCCCACCTCCACTCACCCGGGGCCATTCGGGCCGTCCCAGGCCAGAGCCCACCTTTACTCCACCCAGGGCAGGTGGGCGTCACAGCCAGAGCCCACCTCCACTCACCCAGGACCAGGCGGGCAGTCCCAGGCCAGAGCCCACCTCCAATCACCCTGGGCCAGGCGGGTGGTCACAGGCCAAAGACCACCTCCACTCACCTATGGCCAGGCGGGCCGTCCCAGGCCAGGGCCCACATAACCCACCAGGGCCAAACGGGCGGTCCCAGGCAGAGCCCACCTCCACTCACCCCGTTGCCAGGCGGGCCGTCCCACTACAAAGCCCATGTCCACCCCACCCAGGTCAGGTGGACTGACCCAGCCAGAACCGACCTCCACTCACCCAGGGACAGGCGGGCCGTCCCAGGCCAGAGCCCACCTCCACTAACCGGGGACAGGAGGTCCGTCCCAGGCTAGAGCCCAGATGCCAAAGCCGGGGCCAGGCGGGCAGTCCCAGCCAGAGAACACCTCCACTGACCCAGGGCCAGGCGAGCGTTCTCAGGCCAGAGCCCACCTCCACTCACCCGGGGCCAAATGGGCGGTCCCAGGCCAGAGCACATATGCCAAACCTGGGGCCAGGCGGGCGGTCCCAGGCCAGAAACCACATGCCCAACACGGGTTCGAGTTGGAAGACGCAGGCCAAAGCCCACCTCCACTCACCTATGGCCAGGTGTGCCGTCTCAGCCAGAGCCCACATGCTAAACACTGGCAAGGCGTGCGGTCCAAGGCCAGAGCCCACCTCCACTCACGCGGGGCCAGGCGGGTGGTCCCAGGCCACAGCCCAGCTACACTCACCTGGGCCAGGCGGGCTGTCCCAGGCCAGAGCCCACCTCCACTCACCCAGGGCCAGGAGGTCCGTCTCAGGCCAGAGCCCAAATGCCAAACCCGGGGGCAGATGGGCGGTCCCAGGCCAGAGCCCACCTCCACTCACCCCGGGGCAAGGCGGGCGGTCCCTGGCCAGAGTCCACATGCTCTACACATGTCCAGGCGGGCGGTCCCAGGCCAGAGCCCACCTCCACTCTTATGGCCAGGCGGGCAGTCCCAGGCCAGAGCCCACCTCCACCCTATCCGGTCTAGGGGGCCCGTTCCAGGTCAGAGCCCACCTCCACTCACCCCGGGCCTTGCGGGTGGTCCCAGGACAGAGCCCACCATTACTGCACACAGGGCAGGTGGGCGGTCCCAGCCAGAGCCCACTTATACTCACCCCGGGCAAGGTGGGCAGTCCCAGGCCACAGCCCATCTCCACTCACCCGGGCCCAGGCGTTCCGTCCCAGGCCAGAGCCCATATGCCAAACCCGGGGCAAGGCGGGCCGTCCCTGGCCAGAGTCCACATGCTCTACCCATGTCCAGGCGGGCGGTCCCAGGCCAGAGCCCACCTCCACTATTATGACCAGGCGGGCCGTCCGAGGCCAGAGCCCACCTCCACCCCATCCGGGCTAGGGGGTTTGTTCCAGGCCAGAGCCCACCTCCACTCACCCAGGGCCATGTGGGCGGTCCCAGGCCAGAGCCCACATTTCCTCCACCCAGGGCAGGTGGGCGTCCCAGCCAGAGCCCACCTCCACTCACCCAGGACAGGCGGGTGGTCCCAGGCCACAGCCCATCTCCACTCACCCGGGACCAGGCGTTCCGTCCCATTCCAGAGCCCATATGCCAAACCCGGGGCCTGGAGGGCGGTTCCTGGCCA
The DNA here is from genome assembly GCF_017591425.1 of Ochotona curzoniae. Taxonomy (NCBI): domain Eukaryota; kingdom Metazoa; phylum Chordata; class Mammalia; order Lagomorpha; family Ochotonidae; genus Ochotona; species Ochotona curzoniae. The sequence goes on from NW_024466102.1 coordinate 21,238, forward strand.
GAGTCCACATGCTCTACCCATGTCCAGGCGGGCAGTCCCAGGCCAGAGACCACCCCCACTATTATGGCCAGGCGGGCCGTCCCAGGCTAGAGCCCACCTCCACTCACCCAGGGCCAGGCGGGTAGTCCCAGGCCAGAGCCAACCTCCACTCACCCCGGGTCAGGCGGGTGGTCCCAGGCCACAGCCCAGCTCCACTCACCCGGGGCCAGGCGTTCTGCCCCAGGCCAGAGCCCACCTCCACTATTATGGCCAGGCGGGCCCTCCGAGGCCAGAGCCCACCTCCACCCCATCCAGGCTAGGTTGTCCGTTCCAGGCCAGAGCCCACCTCCACTCACCCAGGGCCATGTGGGCGGTCCCAGGCCAGAGCCCACCTTTACTCCACCCAGGGCAGGTGGGCGTCCCAGCCAGAGCCCACCTCCACTCACCCAGGGACAGGCGGGTGGTCACAGGCCACAGCCCATCTCCACTCACCCGGGGCCAGGCTGGCATTCCCATTCCAGAGCCCATATGCCAAACCCGGGGCCTGGAGGGCGGTTCCTGGCCAGAGTCCACATGCTCTACCCATGTCCAGGCGGGCAGTCCCAGGCCAGAGCCCACCTCCACTCACCCCGGGTCAGGCGGGTGGTCCCAGGCCACAGCCCAGCTCCACTCACCCGGGGCCAGGCGTTCTGTCCCAGGCCAGAGCCCATATGCCAAACCCGGGGCAAGGCAGGCGGTCCCTGGCCAGAAACCACCTCCTCTCACCCAGGGCCAGGCGGGTGGTCACAGGCCAGAACCCACCTCCACTCTTATGGCCAGGCGGCCATCCCAGGCCAGAGCCCACCTCCACCCCATCCGGGCTAGGGGGTCCGTTGCAGGCCAGAGCCCACCTCCACTCACCCGGGGCCAGGACGTCCGTCCCAGGCCACAGCCCAGCTACACTCACCTGGGCCAGGCGGGCCGTCCCAGGCCAGAGCCCACCTCCACTAACCCGGGGCCAGGAGGTCCGTCCCAGGCCAGAGCCCATATGCCAAACCCGGGGGCAGACGGGCCGTCCCAGGCCAGAGCCCACCTCCACTCACCCCGGGGCCAGGCAGGCGGTCTCAAGCCAAGGCCACCTCCACCCAACCCGGGCTAGGGGGTCAATCCCATGACAGAGTCCACCTCCACTCACCCCAGGCCTGGCGGGCCGTCCCAGGCCAGAGCCCACCTTTACTCCACCCAGGCAGGCGAGCGTCCCTGCGAGAGCCCACCTCCACTGACCCCGGGCCAGGTGGGACGTCCCAGGCCAGAGCCCATCTCCACTCACCCGGGGCCAGGTGTTTTGTCCCAGGACAGAGCCTATATGCCAAACCCGGGGCCAGGGGCGCGGTCCCTGGCCAGAGTGCACATGCTGTTCCCATGTCCAGGCGGGCCGTCCCAGGCCAGAGCCCACCTCCACTCAGGCACGGCCTGGCGGGTGGTCCCAGGCCACAGCCCAGCTACACTCACCTGGGCCAGGCGCGCTGTCCCAGGCCAGAGCCCACACTCACTCACCCGGGGCCAGGAGGTCCGTCTCAGTCCAGAGCCCAAATGCCAAACCCGGGGGCAGACGGGCCGTCCCAGGCCAGAGCCCACCTCCGCTCACCCCGGGGCAAGGCGGGCGGTCCCTGGCCAGAGTCCTCATGCTCTACACATGTCCAGGCGGGCGGTCCCAGGCCAGAGCCCACCTCCACTCTTATGGCCAGGCGGGCAGTCCCAGGCCAGAGCCCACCTCCACCCTATCCGGTCTAGGGGGCCCGTTCCAGGTCAGAGTCCACCTCCACTCACCCCGGGCCTGGCGGGTGGTCCCAGGCCAGAGCCCACCTTTACTGCACACAGGGCAGGTGGGCGGTCCCAGCCAGAGCCCACTTATACTCACCCCGGGCAAGGTGGGCAGTCCCAGGCCACAGCCCATCTCCACTCACCCGGGCCCAGGCGTTCCGTCCCAGGCCAGAGCCCATATGCCAAACCCGGGGCAAGGCGGGCCGTCCCTGGCCAGAGTCCACATGCTCTACCCATGTCCAGGCGGGTGGTCCCAGGCCAGAGCCCACCTCCAGTATTATGGCCAGGCGGGCCCTCCGTGGCCAGAGCCCACCTCCACCCCATCCAGGCTAGGGGGTCCGTTCCAGGCCAGAGCCCACCTCCACTCACCCAGGGCCATGTGGGCGGTCCCAGGCCAGAGCCCACCTTTACTCCACCCAGGGGAGGTGGGCGTCCCAGCCAGAGCCCACCTCCACTCACCACGGGCCTGGCGGGTGGTCCCTGGCCAGAGCCCACCTCCTCTCACCCAGGGCCAGGCGGGTGGTCACAGGCCAGAACCCACCTCCACTCTTATGGCCAGGCGGGCCGTCCCAGGCCAGAGCCCACCTCCACCCCATCCGGGCTAGGGGGTCCGTTCCAGGCCAGAGCCCACCTCCACTCACCCGGGGCCAGGACGTCCGTCCCAGGCCACAGCCCAGCTACACTCACCTGGGCCAGGCGTGCGGTCCCAGGCCAGAGCCCACCTCCACTCCCCCTGGCCAGGCGGGCCGTACCAGGCCAGAGCCCACCTCCACTCACCCCGGGGCCAGAAGGATGCTCTCAAGCCAGGCCCCACCTCCACCCAACCCGGGCTAGGGATTCCATCCCAGGCCAGAGCCCACCTCCACTCACCCCGGGCCTGGCAGGCCGTCCCAGGCCAGAGCCCACCTTTACTCCACACAGGGCAGGTGGGTAGTCCCAGCCAGAGCCAGCTCCACTCACCCGGGGCCAGGCGGGTGGTCCCAGGCCAGAGCCCATATGCCAAACCCGGGGCAAGGCAGGCCGTCCCTGGCCAGAGTCCACATGCTCTATCCATGTCCAGGCGGGCATTCCCTGGCCCGAGACCACCCTCACTTTTATGGCCAGGCGGGCCGTCCCAGGCCAGAGCCCACCTCAACTCACCCAGGGCCAGGCGGGCAGTCCCTGGCCAGAGCCCACCTCCACTCAACCTGGGCCAGGCGTGTGGTCACAGGCCAGAACCCACCTCCACTCACCTATGCCCAGGTGGGCCGTCTCAGCCAGAGCCCACCTTTGCTCCACCCCGGCCAGGCGGGTGTTCCCAGGCCAGAGCCCAGGTACACTCACCTGAGCCAGGCGGGCCGTCCGATGCCAGAGCCCATATGCCAAACCCGAGGCCAGGCGGGTGGTCCCAGGCCAGAGCCCACATGCCCCACGCGAGTCCAGGCGCGCGGTCCCAGGCCAGAGACCACCTCCACTCACCCATGGCCAGGCTGGTGGTCCCAGGCCAGAGCCCACCTCCACTCACTCATGGCCAGGCGGGCAGTCCCAGGCAGAGCCAATCTCCACTCACCCCAGGCCAGACGGGCCGTCCCAGGCCAGGGCCCACATGACCCACCAGGGGCCAGGCGGGCCGTCCCACGACAAAGCCCATGTCCACCCCACCCAGGCCACATGGATTGAACCAGCCAGAACCGACATCCACTCACCCAGGGCCTGGCGGGCCGTCCCAGGCCAGAGCCCACCTCCACTCACCCGAGGACAGGAGGTCCGTCCCAGGCCAGAGCCCATATGCCAAACCCAGGGCCAGGCGGGCAGTCCCAGCCAGAGCCCACCTCCACTGACCCCGAGCCAGGTAGGCCGTCCCAGGCCACAGCCCATCTCCACTCACCCGGGGCCAGGTGTTCCGTCCCAGGACAGAGCCCATATGGCAAACCCGGGGCCAGGGGCGCGGACCCTCGCCAGAGTGCACATGCTTTACCCATGTCCAGGCGGGTGGTCCCAGGCCAGAGCCCACCTCCACTCAACTGAGCCTGGCCAGTGGTCCCAGGCAACAGCCCAGCTCCACTCACCCGAGGCCAGGCGTTCCGTCCCAGGTCAGAGCCCATATAACAAACCCGGGGCAAGGCGGGCCGTCCCTTTCCAGAGTCCACATGCTCTACCCATGTCCAGGCGGGCGGTCCCAGGCCAGAGCCCACCTCCACTATTATGACCAGGCAGTCCGTCCCAGGCCACAGCCCACCTCCACCCCATCCGGGCTAGGTGGTCCGTTCCAGGCCAGAGCCCACCTCCACTCACCCAGGGCCATGCGGGCGGTCCCAGGCCAGAGTCCACATTTACTCCACACAGGGCAGGTGGGCGTCACAGCCAGAGCCCACCTCCACTCACCCAGGGCCAGGCGGGTGGCCCCAGGCCACAGCCCAGCTACACTCACCTGGGCCAGGCGTTCCGTCCCATTCCAGAGCCCATATGCCAAACCCGGGGCCTGGCGGGGGGTTCCTGGCCAGAGTCCGAATGCTCTACCCATATCCAGGTGGGCAGTCCCAGGCGAGAGACCACCTCCACTATTATGGCCGGGCGGGCCGTCCTAGGCCAGAGCCCACCTTTACTCCACCCAGGGCCAGGCGGGGAGTCCCAGGCCAGAGCCCAACTCCACTCACCATGGGCCAGGCGGGTGGTCACAGGCCAAAGCCCACCTCCACTCACCAATGGCCAGGTGGGCCATCTCAGCCAGAGCCCACATGCAAACCCGGGCTAGGCTTGCGGTCCCAGGCCAGAGCCCACCTCTACTCACGCGGGGCCAGGCGGGTGGTCTCAGGCCACCGCACAGCTACACTCACCTGGGCCAGACGGGCGGTCCCAGGCCAGAGACCACCTCCACGCACCCGGGGCCAGGACGTCCGTGGCAGGCCAGAGACCATATGCCAAACCTGGGGCCAGGCAGGCCGTCCCAGGCCAGAGCCCACCTCCACTCACCCCGGGGCCAGGCAGGCGGTCTCAAGCCAGAGCCCACCTCCACTCACCCCTCCCGGGCTAGGGGGTTCATTCCAGGCCAGAGCACACATCCACTCACCGGGGGCCATGCGGGCCGTCCCAGGCCAGAGCCCACCTTTACTCCACCCAGGGCAGGTGGGCGTCACAGCCAGAGCCCACCTCCACTCACCCTGGGCCAGGCGGGCAGTCCCAGGCCAGAGCCCACCTCCAATCACCCTGGGCCAGGCGGGTGGTTACAGGCCAAAGACCACCTACACACACCTATGACCAGGCGGGCCGTCCCAGGCCAGGGCCCACATGACCCACCAGGGGCAAACGGGCGGTCCTAGGCAGAGCCCACCTCCACTCACCCCGGGGCCAGGCGGGCCGTCCCACTACAAAGCCCATGTCCACCCCACCGAGGTCAGGTGGACTGGCCCAGCCAGAACCGACCTCCACTCACCCAGGGCCAGGCGGGCGGTCCCAGGCCAGAGCCCACCTCCACTCACCCGGGGACAGGAGGTCCGTCCCAGGCCAGAGCCCAGATGCCAAACCCGGGGCCAGGCGGGTGATCCCAGCCAGAAAACACCTCCACTCACCTCGGGGCCAGGCGGGCGGTCTCAGGCCAGAGCCCACCTCCACTCACCCGGGGCCAGATGGGCGGTCCCAGGCCAGAGCCCATATGCCAAACCTGGGGCGATGCGGGCGGTCCCAGGCCAGAGACCACATGCCCAACACGGGTCCAGGCGGGCAGTCTCAGGCCAGAGCACAACCCCACTCACCCGAGGCCAGGCTGGTGGTCCCAGGCCAGAGCCCACCTTTACTCCACCCAGGACAGGCGGGCGTGCCAGCCAGAGCCCACCTCCACTAACCGAGGGCCAGGCGTTCCCTCCCGGCCAGAGCCCACCTCCACTCACCCTGGGCCAGGCGGGTGGTCACAGGCCAAAGCCCACCTCCAATCACCTATGGCCAGGTGGGCCGTCTCAGACAGAGCCCACATGCCAAACCCTGGCAAGGCGTGCGGTCCCAGGCTAGAGCCCACCTCCACTCACCCAGGGCCAGGCGGGCATTCCCAGGCCAGAGCCCACCTCCACTCACCCTGGCCAGGCGGGTGGTCACAGGCCAAAGCCCACCTCCACTCAACTATGGCCAGGTGGTCCGCCTCAGTCAGAGCCCACATGCCAAACCCGGGCAAGGCGTGCGGTCAAAGGCCAGAGGCCACCTCCACTCACCCGGGGCCAGGCGGGTGGTCCCAGGCCAGAGCCCAGCTACACTCACCTGGGCCAGGCGGGCCGTCCCAGTCCAGAGCCCACCTCCACTGACCCCGGGGACTGGAGGTCCGTCCCAGGCCAGAGCCCATATGCCAAACCCGGGGGCAGACGGGCCGTCCCAGGCCAGAGCCAACCTCCACTCACCCCGGCGCCAGGCGGGCGGTCTCAAGCCAGAGCTCACCTCCACCACACCCGGGCTAGGGGGTCCATCCCAGGCCAGAGCCCACCTCCACTCACCCGGGGCCAGACGGGCGGTCCCAGGCCAGAGCCCAAAAGCCAAACCTGGGGCCAGGCAGGCGGTCCCAGGTCAGAGCCCACCTCCAGTCACCCGGGGCCAGGCGGGCGGTCCCAGGCCACAGCCCATCTCTACTCACCCGGGGCCAGGTGTTCTGTCCCAGGCCAGAGCCCAGATGCCAAACTCGGTGCCAGGCGGGTGATCCCAGCCAGAGAACACCTCCACTCACCCTGGGGCCAGGCGAGCGTTCTCAGGCCAGAGCCCACCTCCACTCACCCGGGCCAGATGGGCGGTCCCAACCAGAGCCCATATGCCAAACCTGGGCGATGCGGGCGGTCCCAGGTCTGAGACCACATGCCCAACACGGGTCCAGGCGGGCAGTCTCAGGCCAGAGCACACCTCCACTCACCCGAGGCCAGGCTGGTGGTCCCAGGCCAGAGCCCACCTTTACTCCACCCAGGCCAGGCGGGCGTGCCAGCCAGTGCCCACCTCCAGTAACCCAGGGCCAGGCGGGCAGTCCCAGGCCAGAGCCCACTGCTCCACTCACCTGGGCTAGGGGGTTCGTTCCAGGCCAGAGCCCACCTCCACTCACCCGGTGCCATGCGGGCGGTTCCAGGCCAGAGCCCACCTTTACTCCACACAGGGCAGGTTGGCGTCACAGCCAGAGCCCACCTCCACTCACCCAGGACAGGCCTGTGGTCCCAGGCCACTGCCCAGCTACACACACGCGGGGCCAGGCTGGCAGTTCCAGGCCAGAGCCCATATGCCAAACCCGGGCCTGGCGGGGGGTTCCTGGCCAGAGTCCACATGCTCTACCCATGTCCAGGCGGGCAGTCCCAGGAGAGAGACCACTCCCACTATTATGGCCAGGCGCGCTGTCCCAGGCCAGAGCCCACCTCCACTCATCCGGGGCCAGGAGGTAAGTCCCAGGCCAGAGCCAATATGCCAAACCAGGGGCAGACGGTACGTCCCAGCCAGAGCCCACCTCCACTCACACCAGGGCCAGGCGGGCGGTCTCCAGACAGAGCCCACCTCCACCCCAACCGGGCTAGGGGGTCCATCCCAGGCCAGAGCCCACCTCCACTCACCCGGGGCCAGACGGGCGGTCCCAGGCCAGAGCCAATATGCCAAACCTGGGGCCAGGTGGGCGGTCCCAGGCCAGAGCCCACCTCTAGTCACCCAGGGCCAGGCTGGCTGTCCCAGGCCAGAGCCCACATGCATAACCCGGGTCCAGGCGGGCCGTCTGAGGCCAGAGCACACCCCCACTCACCCGAGGCCAGGCTGGTGGTCCCAGGCCAGAGCCCACCTTTACTCCACCCAGGACAGGCGGGCGTGCCAGCCAGAGCCCACCTCCACTAACCGAGGGCCAGGCGTTCCCTCCCGGCCAGAGCCCACCTCCACTCACCCTGGGCCAGGCGGGTGGTCACAGGCCAAAGCCCACCTCCAATCACCTATGGCCAGGTGGGCCGTCTCAGACAGAGCCCACATGCCAAACCCTGGCAAGGCGTGCGGTCCCAGGCTAGAGCCCACCTCCACTCACCCAGGGCCAGGCGGGCATTCCCAGGCCAGAGCCCACCTCCACTCACCCTGGCCAGGCGGGTGGTCACAGGCCAAAGCCCACCTCCACTCAACTATGGCCAGGTGGTCCGCCTCAGTCAGAGCCCACATGCCAAACCCGGGCAAGGCGTGCGGTCAAAGGCCAGAGGCCACCTCCACTCACCCGGGCCAGGCGGGTGGTCCCAGGCCAGAGCCCAGCTACACTCACCTGGGCCAGGCGGGCCGTCCCAGTCCAGAGCCCACCTCCACTGACCCCGGGGACTGGAGGTCCGTCCCAGGCCAGAGCCCATATGCCAAACCCGGGGGCAGACGGGCCGTCCCAGGCCAGAGCCAACCTCCACTCACCCCGGCGCCAGGCGGGCGGTCTCAAGCCAGAGCTCACCTCCACCACACCCGGGCTAGGGGGTCCATCCCAGGCCAGAGCCCACCTCCACTCACCCGGGGCCAGACGGGCGGTCCCAGGCCAGAGCCCAAAAGCCAAACCTGGGGCCAGGCAGGCGGTCCCAGGTCAGAGCCCACCTCCAGTCACCCGGGGCCAGGCGGGCGGTCCCAGGCCACAGCCCATCTCTACTCACCCGGGGCCAGGTGTTCTGTCCCAGGCCAGAGCCCAGATGCCAAACTCGGTGCCAGGCGGGTGATCCCAGCCAGAGAACACCTCCACTCACCCTGGGGCCAGGCGAGCGTTCTCAGGCCAGAGCCCACCTCCACTCACCCGGGGCCAGATGGGCGGTCCCAACCAGAGCCCATATGCCAAACCTGGGGCGATGCGGGCGGTCCCAGGTCTGAGACCACATGCCCAACACGGGTCCAGGCGGGCAGTCTCAGGCCAGAGCACACCTCCACTCACCCGAGGCCAGGCTGGTGGTCCCAGGCCAGAGCCCACCTTTACTCCACCCAGGCCAGGCGGGCGTGCCAGCCAGTGCCCACCTCCAGTAACCCAGGGCCAGGCGGGCAGTCCCAGGCCAGAGCCCACATGCTCCACTCACCTGGGCTAGGGGGTTCGTTCCAGGCCAGAGCCCACCTCCACTCACCCGGTGCCATGCGGGCGGTTCCAGGCCAGAGCCCACCTTTACTCCACACAGGGCAGGTTGGCGTCACAGCCAGAGCCCACCTCCACTCACCCAGGACAGGCCTGTGGTCCCAGGCCACTGCCCAGCTACACACACGCGGGGCCAGGCTGGCAGTTCCAGGCCAGAGCCCATATGCCAAACCCGGGGCCTGGCGGGGGGTTCCTGGCCAGAGTCCACATGCTCTACCCATGTCCAGGCGGGCAGTCCCAGGAGAGAGACCACTCCCACTATTATGGCCAGGCGCGCTGTCCCAGGCCAGAGCCCACCTCCACTCATCCGGGGCCAGGAGGTAAGTCCCAGGCCAGAGCCAATATGCCAAACCAGGGGGCAGACGGTACTTCCCAGCCAGAGCCCACCTCCACTCACACCAGGGCCAGGCGGGCGGTCTCCAGACAGAGCCCACCTCCACCCCAACCGGGCTAGGGGGTCCATCCCAGGCCAGAGCCCACCTCCACTCACCCGGGGCCAGACGGGCGGTCCCAGGCCAGAGCCAATATGCCAAACCTGGGGCCAGGTGGGCGGTCCCAGGCCAGAGCCCACCTCTAGTCACCCAGGGCCAGGCTGGCTGTCCCAGGCCAGAGCCCACATGCATAACCCGGGTCCAGGCGGGCCGTCCGAGGCCAGAGCACACATGCCCCACCCGGGTCCAAGCAGGCGGTCCCAGGCCAGAGCCCACCTCCACCCCACCAGGGGCCATGCGAGCCGTCGCAGGCCAGAGCCCACATGCTCCACTCACCCCTGGCCAGGCGGGCGGTCCCGGGCCAGAGCCCAACTTACTCCACTCAGGCCAGGCCGGCGGTCCCAGCCAGAGCCCACCTCCACTCACCCCGGGCCAGGTGGGCCGTCCCAGGCCACAGCCCATCGCCACTCACCCGGGCCCAGGTATTCTTTCCCAGGCCAGAGCCCATATGCCAAACCCGGGGCCTGGCGGGCGGTCCCTGGCCAGAGTTCACGTGCTGTACCCATGTCCAGGCGGGCGGTCCCAGGCCAGAGCCCACCTCCACTCTTATGGCCAGGTGGGCCGTCCCAGGCCAGAGCCCACATGCCAAACGCGGGCAAGGCATGCGGTCCCAGGCCAGAGACCACCTCCACCCCACCAGGGGCCATGCGAGCCGTCGCAGGTCAGAGCCACCTCCACTCACTCCTGGCCAGGCGGGCGGTCCCGGGCCAAAGCTCACCTTTACTCCACCCAGGACAGGCGGGCGTTCCCAGCCAGAGCCCACATCCACACAACCCGGGCAAGGTGGGCCGTCCCAACCACAGCACATCTCCACTCACCCGGGGCCAGGTGTTCCGTCTCAGGCCAGAGCCCATATGCCAAACCCGGGGACTGGCGGGCGGTCCCAGGCCAGAGCCCAGCTCCACCCCACCCGGGTCCATGCGAGCCGTCGAGGGCCGGGGCCCACCTCCATTCACCCAGGGCCAGACGGGCAGTCCCAGGCCAGAGCCCACCTATACTCCACCCAGGCCAGGCGGGTGGTCCCAGCCAGAGTCCACCTCCTCTCACCCCAGGCCAGGCGGGCAGTCCCAGGCCAGAGCCCACCTCCAATCACCCTGGGCCAGGCGGGTGGTCACAGGCCAAAGACCACCTCCACTCACCCGGGGCCAGGCGGGCCGTCCCAGGCCAGGGCCCACATGACCCACCAGGAGCAAGGCTTGCGGTCCCAGGCAGAGCCCACCTCCAATCACGCCAGGGCCAGCGGGCCGTCCCAGGACAGAGCCCATGTCCACCCCACCCAGGCCAGGTGGACTGACACTACAAGAGCCAACCTCCACTCACCCAGGGATAGATGGGCCGTCCCAGCCAGACCCCACCTCCAATATTCATCGGCAAGGTGGGCATTCCTAGCCAGAGCCAACCTCCAACCCTCCTGGGGCAAGGGGGGCGGTTCCAGCCAGAGCCCACCTCCACTCACCCAGGGTCTGGCGGGCCGTCCCAGGACAGAGCCCATATGCCAAACCCGGGGCAAGGCGGGCAGTCACAAACAGAGCCCACCTCCTCTAACCCCAGGTCAGACGGGTGGTCCCAGTCAGAGCCCACATCCAATCACCCAGGGCCAGGCTGGCAGTCCCAGGCCAGAGCCCACATTCCTAACCCGGGGCCAAGTGGGTGGTCACACGCCAAAGCCCACATTCACTCACCTATGGCCAGGTGGGCCGTCCCAGGCCAGAGCCCATATGCCAAACCCGGGGCCAGGCGGGCGGTCCCTGGCCAGAGTCCACATGCCCTACCCATGTCCAGGCGGGTGGTCCCAGGCCAGAGCCCACCTCCACTCACCCAGCGCCAGGCGGGCAGTCCCAGCCCAGAGCCCACGTCCACTCACCTAGGGCCAGGCGGGCAATCTCAACCAGAGCCAACCTCCACTAACCCTGGGCCAGGCGGGTGGTCAAAGGCCAAAGCCCACCTCCACTCACCTATGGCCAGGTGGGCTGTCCCAGCCAGAGCCCACAGGCCAAACCCGGGCAAGGCGTGCGGTCCCAGGCCAGAGCCCACCTCAAATCACGGAGGCCAGGCGGGCGGTCCCAGGCAGAGCCCACCTCCACTCACCCCGGGGCCAGGCGGGCCATCCCAGGCCAGAGCCCATGTCCAACCCACCCAGGCCAGGTGGACTGATCCAGCCAGAGCCCAACTCCACTCACCCAGGGACAGGTGGGCCGTCTCAGCCAGACCCCACCTCCAATCTCCCCCGGCAATGTGGGCAGTCCTAGCCAGCGCCCACCTCCAAACCTCTTTGGGCCAGGCGCGCGGTTCCAGCCAGAGCCCACCTCCACTCACCCAGGGTCTGGCGGGCATTCCCAGGACAGAGCCCATATGCCAAACCCGGGGCAAGGCGGGCAGTCCCAGCCAGAGCCCACCTCCTCTCACCCCAGGTCAGGCTGTTGGTCCCAGCAAGAGTCCACATCGACTCACCTCTGCAGAGGTGGGCCGTCCCAGGCCAGAGCCCACCTCCAGTCACCCAGGGCCAGGCTGGCAGTCCCAGGCCAGAGCCCTCATGCCTAACCCGGGGCCTGGCGGGCTGTGCCAGCCAGAGCCCACCTCCACTCACCAGGGGCCAGGCGGGCGGTCCCAGGCCAGAGCCCATCTCCACTCAGCAGGGGCAAGGCGGGCAGTCCGAGGTCAAAGCCCAACTGCCACTGCCTGGGCCAGGCGGGTGGTCCCAGGCCAGAGCCCACCTCCACTCACCCAGGCCAAGCGGGCGGTCCCAGACATAGCCCACCTCCACTAACCTGGGCCAGGCATGCAGTTCCAGGCTTGAGCTGCGCTCCACTCACCCAGAGCCAGGATGTCCGTACCAGGCCAGAGCCCATATGCCAAACCCGGGGCCAGGCGGGCAGTCTCAGCCAGAGCCCACCTTTGCTCCACCCAGGCCAGGCGGGTGTTCCCAGACCAGAGCCCACCTCCACTCACCCGGGGCAGACGGGCCGTCCCAGGCCAGAGCCCACAGGCCCCACGCGAGTCCAGGCGCGCGCGGTCCCAGGCTAGAGCCCACCTCCACTCACCGGGGGCCAGGCTGGTGGTCCCTGGCCAGAGCCCACGTTCACTCACCCATGGCCAGGCGGGCAGTCCCAGGTCAGAGCCCACCTCCACTCACGCCAGGCCAGGCGGGCCGTCCCAGGCCGAGCCCATCTCCACTCACCCCGGGCCAGGCGGGCAGTCCCAGGCCAGGGCCCACATGACCCACCAGGGGCAGGGCGGGCGGGCCCAGGCTGAGCCCACCTCCACTCACCGAGGGACAGGTCGGCCGTCCCAGCCAGAGCCCACCTACAATCATCCCCGGAAAGGTGGGCAATTGGCCAGAGCCCACCTCCAACCCGCCTGGGGCCAGGCGGACGGTTCCAGCCAGAGCCCACCTCCACTCACCCAGGGTCTGGCTGGCCGTGTCAGGGCAGAGCACACATGCCAAACCCGGGGCAAGGCGGGCAGTCCCAACCAGAGCCCACCTCCACTCACCCAGCCCAGGCGGGTGGTCCCAGGCAAAGCCCACCTCCAATCACCCGGGACCAGGAGGTCCTTTCCAGGGCAGCGCCCATATGCTAAACCAGGGCTCAGGCGGGCAGTCTCAGCCAGAGCCCACTTCCACTCACCCAGTGGCCAGGCGGGCGGTCTCCGGCCAGAGCCCACCTCCACTTTATCCGGGCTAGGGGGTCCGTTCCAGGCCAGAGCCCAACTCCATTCTCCCGGGGCCAGACGGGAGTTCCCAGCCAGAGCCCACCTCCACTCCCCTGGGCCAGGCGGGGTCCGAGGCCAGAGCCCACCTCCACCCACCCGGGGACAGGAGGTCCGTCCCAGCCCAGAGCCCATATGCCAAACCCGGGGCCACGCGGGCAGTCCCAGCCAGAGAACACCTCCACTCACCCCGGGGCCAGGTGAGCTTTCTCAATCCAGAGCCCAGCTCCACTCACCCGGGGCCAGATGGGCTTTCCCAGGCCAGAGCCCACCTCCACTCACCCGAGGCCAGGCTGGTGGTCCCAGGACAGAGCCCACCTTTACTCCACCCAGGCCAGGCGGGCGTCCCAGCCAGAGCCCACCTCCACTCACCCGGGGCCAGGTGGGCCGTCCCAGGCCACAGCCCATCTCCACTCACCCGGGGCCAGGTGTTTTGTCCCAGGCCAGAGCCCATATGCCAAACCTGGGGCAAGGGGGGCAGTCTCTGGCCAGAGTGCACATGCTCTACCCTAGTCCAGGCGGGTGGTCCCAGGCCAGAGCCAACCTGCACTCACCCCGAGCCTGGGGGGGTCCCAGGCCACAGCCCAGCTCCACTCACCCGGTGCCAGGCGTTCCCTCCCAGGCCAGAGCCCATATGCCAAACCCGGGGCAAGGGGGGCGGTCCCTGGCCAGAGTCCACATGCTCTATCCATTTCCATGCGGGCGGTCCCAGGCCAGAGCCCACCTCCACTCTTATGGCCACGTGGGCCGTCCCAGGCCAGAGCCCACATCCACCCCACACGGGCTAGGTGGTCCGTCCCAGGACAGAGCCCACCTCCACTAACGCAGTGCCAGGCTGGTGGTCCCAGGCCAGAGCCCACCTTTACTCCACCCAGGGCAGGTGGGCAGTCCCAGGCCAGAGCCCACCTCCACTCACCCTGGGCCATGCGGGTGGTCACAGGCCAAGGCCCACCTCTACTCACCTATGGCCAGGTGGGCCGTCTCAGCCAGAGCCCACATGCTCTAACCATGTCCAGGCGTGTGATCCCAGGCCAGAGCCCACCTCCACTCTCCCGGGGCCAGGCGGGTGGTCCCAGGCCACAACCCGGCTACACTCACCTGGGCCAGGTGGGCCGTCCCAGGCAGGAGCCCACCTCCACTCACCCGGGGCCAGGAGGTAAGTCCCAGGCCAGAGCCCATATGCCAAACCCGGGAGCAGACGGGCCGTCCCAGGCAAGAGCCCACCTCCACTCACCCCGGGGCCAGGCGGGCGGTGTCAAGCCAGAGCCCACCTCCCACCCACCCGGGCTAGGGGGTCCATCCCAGGCCAGAGCCCACCTCCACTCACCCGGGGCCAGACGGGCAGTCCCAGGCCAGAGCCCATATGCCAAACCTGGGGCCAGGCGGGCCGTCCCAGGCCAGAGCCCACCTCCAGTCACCCAGGGCCAGGCTGGCAGTTCCAGGCCAGAGCCCACATGCCTAACCCGAGTCCATGCGGGCAGTCCCAGGCCAGAGCACACATGCCCCAACCAGTTCCAGGCAGGCGGTCCCAGGCCAGAGCACAGCTCCACCCCACCCGGGGCCATGTGAGCCGTCTCAGGCCAGAGCCCACCTCCACTCACCCCGGGGCCAGGCGGGCGGTCTCAAGCCAGAGCCCACCTCCACCCCACCCGGGCTAGGGAGTCCATCCCAGGCCAGAGCCCACCTCCACTCACCCGGGGCCAGACGGGCCGTCCCTGGCCAGAGCCCAAAAGCCAAATCTGGGGCCATGCATACGGTCCCAGGCCAGAGCCCACATGCTCCACTCACCCGTAGCCAGGCGGGTGGTCCCGGACCAGAGCCGAACTTACTCCACCCAGGCCAGGCGGGCGGTCCCAGCCAGAGCCCACCTCCACTCACCCCGGGCCAGGTGGGCCATCCCAGGGCACAGCCGACCTCCACGCACACG
>NW_024466103.1:0-5143 GCF_017591425.1 Ochotona curzoniae
TAGGGGGCCATCAGTGCTAAAGGTCACATAGGCCATTTGACCTGCAAACTCACAGTTTCCTAATAGCAATGAGCCATGACAAATGGTTGGGATTGTGACACTGAGGTTCTTCAAAAAAGACAGGCATAGAGAAACATTCTACAACAAATCAAAGCAATGTATGAAAAACCCACTGCCAGCATCATACTAAATAGGGGAAGACCAGAAGCTTTTCCACTAAAATTTGCAACTGGACAGGGATGTCCACTGTCACCACTGCTGTTCAACATAGTACTGGAAGTTCTCACAGGAGCTGTTAGGCAAGAAAATGAAATTAAAGGAATTAAAATTGGAATTGAGCAATTCAAACTCTCCCTGTTTATAGATGACATGGTTCTCCAAGTATGACAATTAAGAGTAAAGAGACTATTGGAACTCGGGCCCAGCGGCAGGGCCTAATGGCTAAAGTCCTCGCCTTGAACGCGCCAGGATTCCATTTGGGTGCCAGTTCTAATCCTGGCAGCCCCGCTTCCCATCCAGCTCCCTGCTTGTGGCCTGTAAAAGCAGTGGAGGACGGCCCAAAGCCTTGGGACCCTGCACCCATGTGGGAGACCCAGAAGAGGTTCCTGGTTCCCGGCTTCAGATCGGCGCAGTACCGGCTGTTGCGCTCACTTGGGGAGTGAATCACCGGACGGAAGACCTTCGTCTCTGTCTCTTCTCCTCTCTGTATATCTGACTTTGTAATGAAGAATAAATAAATCTTTAAAAAAAAAAAGAGAGAGAGACTATTGGAACTGATAACAGAGTCTGGCAAGGTAGCCTGGTACAAAATCAATGAACATGAATCGATGACTTACATACACAAAGAACTCTATGGCTGAAAAGAACTTTTAAGAATAGTCCCTTTCAAAATATCAGAGAGAAATCTTAAATAGCTTGAGGCATATCTAAACAAAGATGAGAAAGACCTCTGATGAAAATTACAAAAACATTAAAGAAATAACAGACATTAAAAATGCAGAAATGGATTGGTAGAATCAACACCATACATGTCCATCTCACCAAAAGTAACATACAGATTCAATATGATCCCAATCAAAATTCCAACAACATTCTTTGCAGAGCTGGAAAAATAATACGAGAGTTCATCTGGACACAAGAGATGACAAAATCCAAGCGATGCTGAAGAATAAAAACACAGCTGGTGGACACACAATAGCAGACATCAAGGCATACCACAGTGCAATGGTAATCAAAACAGTATGCCACCGCTAGCTAGAACAGAGATCAATGCAACAGAACCGAAACCTTGGAAGTGAGCCTACACAGGGACAGCTAACTAATTAGTGACAAGAGAACCCGGAATAATCCATGGAAAAAGGCTGGTCTCTTTAACAAATGCTGTTGGGACAATTAGATATTCACTTGCAAGGTAAGAAACAACACTACCACTTTTTTTTTTTTAAAAGAAAGTTTTAGAAATTTATTTTCATTTTATTTGAAAACCAGAAACAGAATGAAACAGATATGAAAAAAAAAAAAAAAAAGATCTTCCATCTTCTAGCTCAGTCTCCAGTACCTGTGACGGACAGGGAGCCGAGAACTTGATGTAAGACCCCCCCACCATTTACCTTATGCAAAAATCAGCTCCAAATGCATCAAGGACCTAAGGCTGCAACCAGAAAACATTAAATCATTAGAGGAAGACCTGGGGAACACTCTACAAGACATAGGCATGGACAAAGACTTCTTAGAAAAGTCGTCAAAAGCAAAGGGAGATAAAGCAAAAAAAACAAATGGGACCTCATCAACTGAGAAGCTTCTGTACAGCAAAGAGGTGATCACCAAGGCAAAGAGGCAAGGGACAGAACGTGAGGAAATCTCTGCATACTACACAGCAGAAAGGGGACTAATATCCAGGATTCACAAAGAGCTTCAGAAATTCAACAACTGCAAAACAACCGGCCCTATGAAGAAACGGGTAAAGGAAATGAGCAGGCATTTTTCAAAAGGACCAATTCAAACGGCTAATAGACATGAAAAGATGCTCAGCTCCCTTGCTATTAGGAAAATGCAAATAAAATCCACACTGAGATTCTAACTCTAGTGAGTAATACCTATATTCAGAATCTCACTAACTGGGCCCAGTGCGGTAGCCTAGTGGCTAAAGTCCTTGTCTTGCATATGGGATCCCATATGGGCGCCGGTACGTGTCCCACCTGCTCCACTTCTCTCGTAGTTCCCTGCTTGTGGCCAGGGAAAGCAGTGGAGGACAGCCCAAAGCCTTGTGCTGGAGACCCGAAGGAAGCTCCTGGCTTCAGGCTTCAGATTGCACAGCTCTGGCCATTGTGGACTCTTGGGAAGTGAACCAGTGGATGGAAGATCTTCCTCTGTGTCTCTCCTCCTCTTTGTTCATGTGACTTTCCAATAAAAATAAATCTTTTAAAAAAATAAAAGGAGGACTCCTAATGAAACTGTTAAATGTATCTTAACGATGAGATAGTAGAGTTGCTACCATTTCCTAATCCCTACAGTGCCACGATACACTTGAATAGCAGAATGTTAAACTTATAGCTGTCACTAAAGGACTATGCTACATAATAATGCAGGGCAAAATGCAAGGGAGGAAGAATAGGGGGAGTGAGGAATCCCTATACCTTCAAGACTGAATCATGGAAAAATAATAATAAAATAATAATAATAATAAAGCATCTTCACTACAATTTTAAGAATTAAAAAAATTTTTTTCAAGATATTCAAAGTATGGGCCCGGCGGCATGGCCTAGCAGCTAAAGTCCTCACCTTGAACGCGCCGGGATCCCATATGGGCACCAGTTCTAGTCCCGGCAGTTCCACTTCCCATCCAGCTCCCTGCTTGTGGCCTGGGAAAGCAGTCGGACGGCCCAAAGCTTTGGGACCCTGCACCCATGTGGGAGACCTGAAAGAAGCTCCTGGCTCCTGGCTTTGGATCAGCATAGCATCGGCCGTTGCGCTCACTTGGGGAGTGAATCATAGGACGGAAGATCTTCCTCTCTGTCTCTCCTCTCTGTATATCTGACTTTCCAGTAAATAAATAAAGCTTTAAAAAAAAAGATATTCAAAGTATGTTTCATAAGAAGCCAGAAACAACTCTATATGTAAAAACTCTATATGTAAAAAAAAAAAATGTTTATCTTTCCTAAATAAACTGTTATTTTCATAAGGAATTGGAGGTTTTTCCTTTTATTCAAGTGAAATTTCTTCTAAAGCCCACAGGTGTTATTATTACCATTATTATTTTCGATCTCTCTATTTACTTGAAAGCCAGAGCATGAGAGAGACTGAGGCACATACAGGCGGGGCGAGGGCAGGCCCAAGCCAGGAGGCATGAACTACACGGGTGGCAGTGACCCGTTACGGGCTCCTTCCCCAGGAGCATTACCAGGGAGCTAGATGGGAAGCAGAGTAGCTGAGACAACCTAGCACTCCAGTATGAGATGTTGGTGCGGTGAGTGGCAGTTTAACGTGCCATGCTGCAAGGCAACCCCCAGGACAGTTTTTGTAAGGCATGTTTTTGTACTTCCTGGATTAATTCTTCCAAAATGGATTTACCGATATTAATCTTTCACGTCAGCATTTTTGCCATCAGTTTAGTCTTTTGTCCAATCTCTGTATCATCTTTGTGCTTTCCTGTAGCTCTCACTTAACAGGAATCAATGTAGCAAATTTTGCTATTTCCTAAAACTAGAGGGGATGGATACTCCTTGACCTTCACCTCTTTTTGTTTGGATACAATCACACAGGATTTCTTGTATCCTAAACTGCTGGACACATGGACATTGATAATCTAAAATTTGTTGAGCTTTGCACTTGCTTGAGGAGGTAGTGTGAATTGCTTGGGGCACCTGTAGTTTAAGTCGGCTGTCTAGGGCATCTACTGCTTCTTCTTTTTTTTTTTTTTAAAGATTTATTTATTTATTGGAAAGTCAGATATACAGAGAGGAGGAGAGACAGAGAGGAAGATCTTCCATCTGATGATTCACTCCCCAAGCGAGCGCAACGGCTGATGCTATGCTGATCTGAAGCCAGGAGCCAGGAACTTCTTCCGGGTCTCCCACATGGGTGCAGGGTCCCAAGGCTTTGGGCCGTCCTCAACTGCTTTCCCAGGCCACAGGCAGGGAGCTGGATGGGAAGTGGAACTGCCGGGATTAGAACCAGCGCCCATATGGGATCCTGGCATGTTCAAAGTGAGCACTTTAGCTGCTAGGCCACGCCGCCAGGCCCTACTGCTTCTAACTAAAACAAATTCCAGATGCATTCTGATAACAACGACCAAAAACACCCAAAAGACAAATAATCCATTTAAAAACTGGGCAAAGGCCCTGTACATTTTCTGAAAGGCATGCAAATGGAAAATAAGCGTATGACACAATGCTCGGTATCAAAGCCATCACCCGGCTGGCACAATGGCTCAACTGCCTAATCTTTCACAAGCAAGTGCTGCCATCCCATATGGGCGCTGGTTCGTGTCCTGGTTGCTCCACTTGCCAATTTTAGTACATGTGCTGCTGAAGCGAGCATAGCTGCTCCATTTTCTATCCAGCTCCTTCTGGTCCGGGAAAGCAATGGAGGACAGCCCAAGGCTTTGAGACCCTGTACCCACTTGGGAGAAGCAGAAGAGGCTCCAGGCTCCTGGCCAGGCTCAGCTCCGACCACTGTGGTCATTTGGGGAGTGAACCAGTAGATGGAAGATCTTTCTGTCTTTCCTCTATGTAAGTCTCCACTTGCGTTAACAATTTTTTAGGAAGCCATCATCTAGTAGTTTTAATTAACCCAGTAATTCCACTTCTATTTATATAGTTAAGAAAAATAAAAACATGGGACTCGTGTTGTGGCATAGCAGATTAATCTGTCACTTAAAATATCGGCACCCCACATCAGAGCGCCAGTTTCTGAGTCAGAGCCCTGTTACTGAACCTGGGGAAGCAGAAGGCAGAGACCTGCGAGCAGCGTGGGCAATGTGGTTGATGTTCTGGGCTCCTGGATTCAGCTCGGCTCAGCCCTGGCTCTTACGGTCTTTTAGTGAATCTGCAATGGAAGCTCTTGCCCTCGTTCTCTTTCTCCCTCTGTCACTCTGCCTTTCAAACAAATGATAAACCTTAAAGAGCGAGCACATGTCCACTTC
>NW_024466104.1:0-78407 GCF_017591425.1 Ochotona curzoniae
GAAGAACAAGGAGAACAAAACAAAACAAAAGGCAGCGAAGACGGCGTCCCGCTCCAGACCTGCTGAGTCACCTTTAGGAGCAGCCAACAGGAGACGCAGCCGACCCAGAGACAAGGAAACCGGGAGGGATCATCACCGGCAAAGCTCTTCAACAGCAACAGAGGCAGACTGCAACAGCCTGAGGTTCGGGCGAGCCAAGGAAGGGTTAACAGCTTCTGGAGCCCGCCTTCCAGGTGCAGGCACAAAGCCCAAGCCTCTTGGGTGCTCCTTTTACACTCCCTTCCTGCAGAGGCTCCAGCCTCTGAGAACACAGGGCAAGGGCCTTGAAACTGCCGTATCTGTGCCTTGGAAGTGGCGCACAGTATTCCTGGGTTCTGATAAGGCACAAAGAAAGCATCGCAAATATTCCCGTGCTGTGTGGGCCAGTGCAACTCAGTGTGCAGAAACTACCAGTGAGGGTCTAGAATCCCCCACACCCTGATACCCTGTGTGTGGGCGACACACCAGGAGGGCTCTGAACACCGCACCAGGTGGACTGGGCGGTCCCGCCTGCAGAAGCCGCCTCGGCAGAGCAGGGGCTAAACCAGGAGGGCTCTGAGCACTGGGAAGTGTAGCGCTGTGTGACCCTGACACGCAGGAGCCACTCCCATAGAGTGACTTGCCCACTCCTCGCCTCCCACCCCGCAGTTCTGAGCGTGGGCGACCCACCAGGAGAGCTCTGAAAACTCCTGCGCCACACTGGCACTGTGCGAACCCGCCACGAAGTCACTTTAACAGAGTGCCTGGGTCACTCCTCCACTGCAGTCCCATGTGAGGGAGTCACACCAGGAGGGCTCTGAACACCCACACACCACGAGTGGTGGAATCACTGCACAAGAGCCACGCCCAGAAAGTGCCTCACCCACAGTCCCGTGTGTGGGAGACACACCAGGTGGGCTCTGAAAAACCCTGCAGTCCCTGGCATGGAGAACGCAGGGAGAAAGCACATAAAACCTTCTACGCCCTGTGGATTCCCATGCAGGGGGCACACCCAGAGAGCGCCTTCATCCCTCCACGCCCTGGGGTGTCACACCTGTAGAAGAGGTACCCAGAGTGTGCCTGGAATCCACTGGGCCCCCAAGGTGGTGCCCTGCAGTCCCGGGCACTGAGGACGCACCAACGGTGCCTTGAATATTCCCATGCCCTGCAACACCACACCTGCAGGTTCCAATCTCTACAGGAAAGCACCTGACGACCCCTCAACACACAGGTTCATTGGCCATTCCAAAAATACATCAACACAATGGGAAAAACCACCAGAAAAAGTTGTGCTCCAGATGAAAGAGCCAGCACCCCACCAAATAAGGGCCAAAAGCCATTATCAATATCGGAGATGCGAGATGAAGACATGGAAGAGTTACCAGACAAGGAATTTAAGAAAATAATGCTAAAATTTATCAGAGACAAGGAGTAGAAGCAGGAAGACTTCAGGAACCGCATAGTCGCCAAAATACAACAAATCAAAACCAAACTGGATGCCCAGGAACTCAAAATTGAAAGCCTGATCAACAGAATAAATGTGGCAGAGGAAAGGATCTCTGAAACAGAAGACATGCAAAATGAAGGTGCCCAGCTAGTTAAACAGCTGGAGACAAGCCTCAGCAAAACTAATAAAATGATACAAGAAATGAAAGATCACCTTAGAAAATCGAATATTCAGATCATGGGCCTCCCCAAAGGAGTAGAAAGAGAATCAGGAATGCAAGCAGTGCTTGACGAAATTATACAGGAAAACTTCCAAAACACTTGGAACACGAATCCACCCCGCATACAGGATGGATAGAGAACTCCCAACCGACATGATCCAAAGAGATCTTCACCGAGACACACGGTGCTCAAGTTCTACTCCAATGAAGACAAAGAAGGAATCCTGAGACAAGTACGAAGTAGAGAAAAGATCACATACAGGGGAAAACCCATCAGAATCACTGCTGACTTCTCCGAAGAGACCCTACAAGCAAGGAGAGAATGGACAAAGGTCTTCCAAGCCCTGAAACAAAACAACTGTCAACCAAAAATAATCTACCCAGCAAACATCTCATTTGTATATGAGAACGAAATCAGATACTTCAATAGCAAAGAAAAACTAGAAGAATATGTTTACACAAAACCAGCTCTCCAAAGTCTCCTTAGAAATGCACTAATCCCAGAAAAAAAGGAGGCAAACCACAAACAAAGATGGCAAGTAGGAAGGTCTCCAAACTAAAGCCCACACAAAGAAGGCAATTACACAGACAACAACACACACAAAACACAATCGCATGGCAGGGCAAAGTTGCAACCTCTCAATTTTAACTCTCAACACAAATGGTCTAAATTCACCAATCAAAAGACAGAGACTAATAGAATGGATCATCAAACAAGACCCAACCATCTGTTGCCTACAAGAAACACATCTAACCAGAAAAGATGCAAAGAAACTGAAAGTGAAGGGATGGAAAAAGATATTTCACACCAATAGACGAGAAAAAAAAGCTGGGGTAGCTATCCTAATTTCAGACGAGATAGATTTCAATCTAACTAACATCAAAAGAGACAAGGAAGGCCATTTTATACTTGTGAAAGGAATGATCCATCAAGAAGCAATCACCATCATTAATGTTTATGCACCGAATCTTAATGCACCTAGTTACGTAAAGCAATTACTTACAGACTTAAGGGAAGACATAGATACCCGCACAATTCTTGTAGGCGATCTCAACACGCCTTTAACATCAATGGACCGGTCTACGAAACAAAAACTCAACAAAGAAACAACAGAGCTCACACAAACAATAGAACAACTGGACTTAGTAGACATATATAGAACTTTTTACCCTAAGGCCACAGACTATACATTCTTCTCAGCGGTACATGGCACCTTCTCCAGAATCGACCACATGATAGGACACAAAGCGAATCTAAATAACTTCCAAAACATTAGTATCATACCATGTACCCTCTCAGACCACCATGGGATGAAACTGGAAATCAACAACTCAAAACTCTCCAGGAAATATAGACACTCTTGGAAGTTGAACAATATGCTATTAAATGAACAATGGGTCAGAGAAGAAATTAAATCTTGCAGGTCCTGAGAAAACAATAATGGACATGACTCTCTAAGAGCCTAATTATGCATCTATATATTATTTTCAAAAGGATTTAGCTTAGCAATTCTCATTCATAATTAGGTAAGACACATGAAACAAAACGGCTTTTGTAACAGCTACTTAAGAATTCTCTTAAGTTTGTCAAAGTTACCAATTGTTTATATATATACATGTATATATTATAATATGTAGTATATATACTATATATGTGTATATATACATATATACATACATATATATGTGTATATATATATATACTATATACTATATATATGTGTGTATATATATATATATATCTTAGTAGTAAGTCTGAATAAACCGTAAATATAGTTTACAATTAAATTTTAGCTTTAATGGATACAATAGGTCTGCTGGAATCCTAGAAAATAAAGTCTCTATGTTTAGCGCTGCAATATGACCTGTTGAATTTTACACTCTTGTACTTTTTAGTCCTAGCCTTCCCAGCCAGATTGTATCTAGTCCTGGCTCCCCACTGGCAAGGTTTCTCACTGGAAAGGTTTCCCAATGTCTTTTCTGCAATTCCCCCTGCCCCCTCAATTTTTATTATTTTATTTATTTTATTTATTTATTTATTAGAAATCCCAGAACCAGAAGAGTTAAGCCTATTAAATATGCCAAGAGGCCTTAAAATATTTGATCAAAGATTTCTCATTTATAATAACCACCCATTTAGTCAGACTGATTTAAACAGCAATAGATCAAAATTTTTTTTATCTCTTTTAAATGATCACCCAAACATTTTAAAGTAAATACTGTTAGAGTGTGGGTAAAATGCTATTGGTGGGCAGTGTGAGGTTCCTTTGTGTAGAAAAAACTGCTACTTTGCTAGGCCAGGAGGTGCCTGGAGCTTGGGAGGATTCTGCTTTAGTGATAAATCTGTTCTTTGCTGACCTGCAACTTTGTGAACCCAGGTGCAGGGGGGCAAGGGCACAATTTCTCTCTGGTCCCAGGAACAGGAGGAAGATAAGGGTGTGAGAATGGGATGAGCCATACAGAAAATGGGTATGGGAACAGAACAGGCTGCCTGTGCCTGAAGGCCATAAAAATGAACATGTCTAAGGTTGTTACTTTTGATGTATTTCCCAGCCCCAAAGGGCCAATATAAGCTTCTGTCTTGGGCTATTAGGGGTCTGCCCGCTCTGCTTGGCTGGCCTGCATGCCCCAAGTGCGGTCTGTCCCCAGCATGCTGGCGCAATGAACTCTTTTTGCTATTTGCATTACCAGTGAGACTCTTTGTTGTTCTCGTGGGGTTGACTAGCTCGCAACCTGAGGTCCAGGGGCTTTGGCATGGAGTCTAACATTCGGAGGCCACAGCGAGATGGTCGACCACCTTTTAGAGCCACCAAACAGTGAACTGGTATCAGAGTTAAGTATTCCTCGCGGGCTTGGGTTAGACCCAAGGGGGAGCGAGAGGCTCCAGGGCAGCAAGGAAGCTCCAGGTACTGCAGTGGGACTTGAACACCCTGGAGAGGAGCAAGGAAGCTCCAGGGAAGCCAGGGAGGCATCAGGGCAGCAAGCAAGGTTCCAGGGAAGCCAGGGAGGGTTCAAGGCAGCAAGCAAGGCTCCAGAGAAGCCAGGGAGTCTTCAGGCTAGCAAGCAAGGTTCCAGGCACAAGGCTTCAAGGGAGTGAGCAAGGCTCCAGGCAAGAGGCTTTAGGGGAGCGAGCAAGGCTCCCAGTGACTGCGGTGGGACTTGATCATCCCGAGTAAGTAATGTAAAAATGACCTGCAGGGCAGGAGCAGGATTACATCCTAGATGAAGTTTTTGAGCTCTTTGATCATCCACACTCCATGTGGATGCTGTTCAGGGCACTTCCAGTTAAAGATCCAGATCTGGAGGAGTGGTGAGTGTGTGGAGAAGTGCATAAAGTGGACCAGTCCGAGTGAAAATTGGCTTGCTGTAAGAGTTTGTGTATTTGTGGGTCTAAACTGGTTGTTATGTGTCCTTGTCTTGTAGCCCTGTTTTATTTTAGGCTTCTATTCAATGCCTGATAAGGCTTCCACTACTTCTGAGTGTTGTAGGTTGGACAAGGCGTGGCTACTATGCAGCAGGACCTGGCTGGGAGTAATCTCTTCAGTTAATTTAACTCTTTCTAGTCTGAGAGATTTTGGTCCCTCTTCTGGGGTAGTCTCTGCTTCTAACTAGGAGTGTGGAATCCTATGTACCTTTTGTGGTGTATTCTACTGATATTGGTGATGGGTTCATGTGCTGGTTCATCAGGGTTTTTGTGTTATGGCAACTGACTTCAGTAATGAGCTCGCAGTGTTTTGCAATGTTCTCTGCTACTTTTTGGTGTTAAAAGTTAACACTGGTTTCTAATGGATCAGATCTGGCCTACTTGTTGCCTGCTCAGTTCTCATGACTTTGGGGGTTCCATAGGATCCATGGAACTCTCAAAGAAAGAAACAAAATTTGGGGCCCGGCGCGGTGGCGCAAGAGGTTAAAGGTCCTAGCCTAGCACGCCCGGGATCCCATATGGACGCCGGTTCTAATCCCGGCAGCCCCGCTTCCCTTCCAGCTCCCTGCCTGTGGCACGGGAAAGCAGTCGAGGACGGCCCAAAGCTTTGGGACCCTGCACCCGCGTGGGAGACCCGGAAGAGGCTCCTGGCTTCGGACCGGCATAGCATCGGCCCGTTGCGCTCACTTGGGGAGTGAATCATCGGACGGAAGATCTTCCTCTCTGTCTCTCCTCTCTGTATATCCGCCTTTCCAATAAAAAAATAATAAAAATAAATCTTAAAAAAAAAAAGAGACAAAATTTGGCTAATTCATTTGCTATTTGAAACAATCTGGATTATAATTTCACAATGTTATGAAACTGTAAAATTGGTTGCTTCATATGTTCTATAAAGTGATGGATATTTACACAGTTACAGAGCATGCATATTGGTGTTTATGTCTATTGTTCAAAATAATTTTAATCACAGGTTATAAGTTATCTGTGTTCTTATTTATGAAGAAGTATTGTTTGTAAGATTTTGCCTTACAGAATGACAACGAGTTTTTAAAGGATGTGTGGTAAAATTGTCTGTATTGTGTACAATCTTCTATGTATTTAACCTTTTTTAAAGCTGCAGAATTGAAATTGAAGTTTAATCCAATGTCAGAAGTTCTTCAGTACCCTTGACTTCGATAAAACAGAGGACAAGAAGACGCACCAGGCCTATCAGCCCAGGAAAAAGGAGGAGCATGCTTGGAGCCTAGCCTTTGAAGAATTTGGGACTTTAGAACCTTGACCTTGTCTCTGCCTTCATTTAAGAAGTGGGAAGTTCCCAAATCAGCTGAAAAGAGGTAACCACTTCTGGTTTTGAAGTGGGTTTGTGTTTTAAAATGCCTTGTCTTAAGGTTTTCAAAGTTTGTTTCAAAATATAGATCCGAAGAATTGGCAGATAAAGAATGGTTACAAGCCTGAGAATATGTTCTTGGTGAGAAGATTGTAAAAGGAAAATTATTAAAGAACAACATTGCTGTGGTGGTAAAAATATTTTGTCCTACAGGAATATGGCTAACAAAAGCTAGGACAAAATAGTTAAAGGTTTAAGCATATTGAAAAAGAGGTAAGAAAGTCATAAAATTTGAGAAATGAATCTTGCAAGTTTTATGTGGAACTGATTATAATTTTTGAGATATTGTTACAGCGTTGTTTAAGTATTACTGACATTTGAACTGATATTTGTTTGCAAAACGCCTTTAAAGTGTACATCTGTGGAAGTACTCCTAAATACCTGACAATGGAAGTCTCGAGTTTTGAGGATTGTTAAAGGAAACAAATTGATAACTTTGTCAATTGTCTATCCAGCTTCAGTAAACTCTATTAATGATATTCATGTGGTTATTTTATCTAATCTGTTACTGTTTAAGTCTACCTAACTCTTTTGATTTTGAGATACATATATGGGCCCCTAGGAGTCTCAAAGTCATAAGAATATTTGTCAAAGATTACATCTTTTGGTTGGGATAGAGAATTGTGTAGGAAAATTTAGTTACAAAAATGACTTTAGGAAACCTTGCTAGTGGGGAGCCAGAATTAGCTGCAGTCCAGCAAGGCTGCAGAAATGGTTGAAAGACGCTTTTTCCCCCAGGTCGAGGAACAGAAACTAACAGACAAAGAAAAGGCCCCTGCTGGATGAACAAACTGATTGTTGATATGTGAATTCCTCAAACTGTCCTTCCTGACCACTAAGTGACAATTTGGTTGTAGAGTTGTCAGTGGTGATGGTTGGGCACTCAGGTCTAAAAAAGTATAGGAGTGTGTAAAGTCCTACAAGCAGTTTTGCAGTGCTATCTGAAATATAGATATGTCTACTTGCTTAATGTTTGATAATCAAAACATGAATACTTTGTTTTTTAGATTGCAGCAGACCAATTGTATCCATTTAAGCTAAAGTTTAATAATAAACTATAGTTATGATTTATTCAGATATGTATAAGAGTGTTCAATGATAATTCAGATGTCAGGAAATGTTAAGATGCTCCCATATGGGAAACAGTTTTTACAGCAGACTCATA
This sequence comes from Ochotona curzoniae, assembly GCF_017591425.1. Classification (NCBI taxonomy): domain Eukaryota; kingdom Metazoa; phylum Chordata; class Mammalia; order Lagomorpha; family Ochotonidae; genus Ochotona; species Ochotona curzoniae. Next base: position 7,662 of record NW_024466104.1, read on the forward strand.
GACTGGCAATCTCGAGTAGCACTCAGTGGCCTCAGAATCAGCCCAAAGGCATTCTGCTCTGACAAGAGAGCCAGCAAAAAAGCAAGCATATCAGGTGTGGAAAGCCCAGGACACTGCTGCAAGAGTGTCGCTCCATGAAGGGCCTCAGTGGTCCATGCCCCAGTGCAAAGAAGCAGCCATCAAAGATGATTGTGCTCTTCTTTCAATGGAGAGGAGAACTTCCACTTTGTGTGTGGCCTTGTCTAATGCCTCGTGGGGTTGTTATTGATTCAAGAGGCTTCCACAGCCTAAGCATCGTGTGTCAGGAGCCTCATGTGATCACTGACGTCACACATAAGACTGCTAATTTATTAAATTCACTAGAGTGACTGTGTACTGACTTCCCATGCGGGACCTGTATATTCAGAGTTATACTAAAAAGTAGTGACTTAAGAATATAAAGAGTCTTAGTAGGAGGAGCTTAGCATACTGTGGCTCCCAGTAGCCTGTAAGTTGACTGGCATATGACCAGTGCCACAACTAGGCCTTACCAGAGTAGGAAAGTTCTGTAAAATCTTGTTAGAATATTACAAACTATTTACAAGTGATTGTAAATGAAAACCAGTTAAATCTTTTGATGTGACTAGCAGGTCTTGCAACAAAATGTTTTCAGTATTGTGTTTTATGTTCTAGGCTACATGTGTCATCCTAAAACTCCTAGGACTTAAGCTCTCCTTGACACGGAAACTGAAACAGAGGTTGCCTCAGCCCTTATTTGGTGGACTGATATAGGTGTGTGCCCCTCATTGGCGCAACAGTGAGTTCACAACCTAAGAGGCCCCACCAGAGTTCTGCTATCCATTCCAGATTTTAACAAAGAGAAGCCTTTCAACAAATACTTGATGACTTCTACCTTCTAGGAAGAACTGCTAGATGGACCCCTTATAGCTACTGTTACTCAACACAGCGCCCCCTCTCAGCAGGAAGCGCCAAGAGTAGATGAGGACATCCCTTTTCCCTAAAAGCAATTGGGGTCAAGTCCTCTGTTTGGAAATATAGGAGCCAAATGTCTTGCATAAAATTTGTAAAGGACCATACCATCCAATTCCTAATCCTCTAACAACAGTTTCAACAACTACCCTGCACTGAGAAAGATTCCTCAGTCTAAAACAAAAAAAGGGGGGAGTGTTAGAGTGTGGGTAAAATGCTATTGGTGGGCAGTGTGAGGTTCCTTTGCGTAGAAAAAACTGCTACTTTGCTAGGCCAGGAGGTGCCTGGAGCTTGGGAGGATTCTGCTTTAGTGATAAATCTGTTCTTTGCTGACCTGCAACTTTGTGAACCCAGGTGCAGGGGGGCAAGGGCACAATTTCTCTCTGGTCCCAGGAACAGGAGGAAGATAAGGGTGTGAGAATGGGATGAGCCATACAGAAAATGGGTATGGGAACAGAACAGGCTGCCTGTGCCTGAAGGCCATAAAAATGAACATGTCTAAGGTTGTTACTTTTGATGTATTTCCCAGCCCCAAAGGGCCAATATAAGCTTCTGTCTTGGGCTATTAGGGGTCTGCCCGCTCTGCTTGGCTGGCCTGCATGCCCCAAGTGCGGTCTGTCCCCAGCATGCTGGCGCAATGAACTCTTTTTGCTATTTGCATTACCAGTGAGACTCTTTGTTGTTCTCGTGGGGTTGACTAGCTCGCAACCTGAGGTCCGGGGGCTTTGGCCCAGACTCTAACAATACGTATCAGAAAATACTCTTGAAAACACAGTTTTTTTAAATCATGAAAATTTAACAAAGACAAACTATAGAACCCAAGGGATTACCTAGCTGATAGGCAAAATGTATATTTTCTTAGTCACTCACCTACAGGGAACTATAACCTTAAACACAGGAATTAGTGCATAAAATTTTCTCATAATTTTTAAGAACTTTAACAAATTCAAAAGTTGGAACAAGAATAGAGCTTACTGAAGCTGGACAGAAAATTGACATTTTCACCAATTAAACAGAGACTACCTACAGTTCAATGCTTCTATATTTTAACAGCTTGCAAAATTGGAGATATTTATATTTTTAGATATTTACTAGCATTTCTATGTATGCACACTTCAAAAAATTTTTGAACACAAATATCAATTTTAATGTTAGCATGTGCTAGGTATTAATGTTAAAGACTTAAATAATGCTGTAATACTATCTTTAAAATTATAGCCAATTATATATATGAAGGTTACAAGATTGATTCCTCAACTTTTCTTAAGACATTTTGTAAATAAAAGCGTACCAACTTTTAAATACAATGCTTTAAACAATTTTCAACCATTTTCCTAATTCATGGAAACATACTTTAGCACAAATCCACTTTAAAACCAGGAAAGAGAAGTTTTTTCAAACAACCCTCTTTTAGCTGATTTGGAATTTTTTTTTAAATGAAAGCAGATAAGAATTACCACAACTGGGACAAAGTCAAAGTCCCAAATTCTTCAAAGGGCAGACCCCAAGCATGCCTCTTCCTTGCATTATGGCTGATGGGTCTGGAGCTTTTCTTTAGCTTCTATTTTATTGAAGTCAAAAGAACCAAAAAAACCTTCAATTTGGCTGTTGTCTTGAGAGGCAACCTTGGAACTTACTGAAGTTAGTTAATAGGTTTAGTTATTAATAAGATGAAAGAACCTTAAAAGAAGATGTTAAAACATTGTTGTTTTTCACAAGGAATCAGACTTCAATTCCATTGTTTTAAAGGCAAAAATTCAGAAAATATACACATTAGGAGCAGTTTTACTATGCATCTTTAAAGAATTCATTGTTCTCCTGCAAGGCAAAATCTCACATACTTCCTTGTAAATAAGAACACAAGTAATTTACAATCTGAATCAATTTTATGAATAGGAAATATTTCAACCAATAAACATAAATACTCACCTACTTTAATAGTAAATATGATGCAACAAATTTAGCATGATTTTATAATATTGTGAGATTATAATCCAAATTATTTTAAATGACAAGTACATTATTCAGATTTTGTCTCAATCTTTAAGAGTTCCAGGGATCCTACTATAACCCTCAAAGTCATGAGAATTGGTTTAGAACTCTGAAGAATTTAGAGGTCTAAATGAGTTAAACAAAAAGTACCTTTAGCATTTAACTGAACATGTTGAATACTGTATATTAGACCTAATCAATTCCAGGATAACACTGTAAATGAAAGACCAAACAGCAAGAAAATGACACACGAACCTTTCCCCAGTGGAGGTGGGGAGTCTGGTCTGGCCAGGTCCTGTTAAATTTGTTAGACCTCTCCAAAATTATTTACTAGGAGAGAAAAAGGGGGGTTAGTCATACACTGTCCCATCTCGTCTGTCAGTCACACATGCACTGAATTCAGAGCAAGAACAATAACTTAACAATTCAAGACAAAGACACAACTGGAGAAAGAGTATTAAAACAAAATTTAGTTTTTGTCCAGACAAAAATATTAGAACACCAACAATATTGACAAAACAAACATAAGCACAAACACCAAACATGTCAGAACAGAGACACGTAACTCTTAAGCCTTTTGTGACTTTTAACCTCTTCTTCGGAATACTTTAACATGGAGATATTTTGTAAAACAAGCACACATAGGTTCATCTCATGCTTTAGGTTAATTTAACAGTGGATTTGGACCACTCTATATAAGATTTCTTTTGTTAAATCAAGTTACAGAACACGTTTCCTTTTTTTAAAAAAAACATCAAATGGTTTAGCTTATCCCGCCAATCTCAGCTAAGGGGTTGGGTAAAGAAGGGGGAGATGCAGGCCTGAAAAGCACCCAAGAAGAGCAAGGGTAAAAGGTGCCTGAGTGCCATAATATCGCTTAATATTTTTTGGATGTTTAAACTGCAAAGTTTTTCCATGTGCAGGGGTCTCAACAATAGGGCAGTGTATTACTCCCCACTTGGGGAGATCTGAAGCCTCATTCTTATGGGGTTCCATTACAGGCTCCTCTTCTAGTAATGAGGCAGGGGTTGAAGGAGCTTCTGCTTCTGAAGCATAAGGTGGAGGTGGGTGAGAGGCATCATGATTAACTGTCAGTCTGAGAGCGCATAGTTTCTTGGGTGGATTGATGGAGGGGTTTGGATGTTTTCTCTGCCTCAATATCTATAATGACAGAAGATGGTGAAGAACCAGGGAAAGGTGAGAGGATAGGTGTGGGCAGCTGAGAGCGACTTTCCTTAAGAGATCATTCTCCCTCGAAAGCCAAAATCTGTAAATCTGGATGTTGAGACTTCATCTTTAAGATATCATAAATCAAAGTCCAATAATTAAAGGCAGTAACAGGAATTTTCTCAGGCCTGAAAACCTCATAATAATCTTTAAAACAATCACCTACTCTACACCAATTTTTCTCATGATTAGACTGTTCCTGGGGATACAAGGGACAAGTCTGACCAACAAAATCCAAAAAGGTTTTGAGGTCTGTGGTTTTTCACCAGTATTCCTCGTGTCTTGAATGAGTCTATAAGACCTTGCAAGAATAGCTTTTGCTTTAACAATTCTTGTCCCATCTTACTTTGACTCCGTTAAATTCACCGCGATTTTCCTCGAACACGACTTCCAGCAGTCATCCATGGAACTGCTCACCCAGTGTTGTATTCAACACCGCACGAGAGGCCTCTATTAAGGATGTGTGGTGTTCTCTCTGTCGGTGGTGTGCACACCAACCACGTTGGGCAACACTTGCCTCTTCCAGCAGGACAGTAAACGTGGGTCACGACCAACCTATGAGAGAATGAAGGGGACAAGAGACAAAAAGAGGACAGCAAGGCAGGATGTCTGATCAAGTCGTCAGTTTATTGTTTTTAATTGAGGGTTTTTATATACTTCAGTAACTAAGACTCAGGGAGGAAAGGAGAAACTGGGATGCAAGCCATGGTTTCAAGACCGATTGTTCTTTAGCAGCACCCATATCAACAATAATAAACACCATATTAACAATACCATAGGTAATAGGTAAGAAGATGTCGGCACATACAGCATAAATCACATTCTGAAACAGTTGCTAGAAACAATTGAAGCTAAGCATGTGATTAGTTTCATGACCTCTTTCCCAAGCATCTAGCCATCCAGGGGTTTTCCACTGCCCCATATTCCTATATTCAAAATGGCTTCAGTGTGGCTAGAGTACACAGCTCCTGCAGGCTATGGCCATCCTCTGCCTACGTGACCCTAAAGAGAATGACAATGAAACTACAACCGGGACAAATGCTTTCCTAGAAAGAGTTTTGCAAAAGCCCTGGGCTTCAAGACGTTTTCAGCATACTATCACACTCCCTCTCAGTAGACATCCAAGTCCCATACACTCACAGAAAGCTGCCTTCCACGGAGGCTGGACATCCTCCCTGGTAGGGCCTGTGGGGATGTGTGTGTGTGTGTGTGTGTGTGTGTGTGTGTGTGTGTGTGTGTGTTTGTGTATTTGTATATGGGGAGGTGGCAGTGGCGGAGGGTTGTTTGGGGGAAGACCACAGAGAGCAGAGCTTGAGCCACCTGCCTGCTTTCTGCACCAGGCCAAAAGGGGCATGTGTGTCGCCATGGCTTTTGTAGAATGCTGAGGCCGTAGCTTTCCGGGCCGGTTATGACCAGGCAGCTGCTGTTTGGACGGCTCGTGCTGTCAGAGAGCCCTGTGAGGTAACAGAGTGGCAGGCAATCTGGGTGCTCCCTGTACCTGGACAGCCACATAGGCTTAGGTGAGTAAAGCAATAGTGAGGGCTGAGCTCAAAGGTCACCAAAGTTGCTGTGCTGCCACCTGCCGGTTGTTCCAACTCATCCACCCCATGCCTGCTAGCTTCCTGTCATCTGCAGCTCCACAACATCTGTGGCAGCTGCCTTAAAATCCTTTGAACATCAAACTGCTACAAATGCCCATCTTCCAAACACCCGGTGGTGGCAACTCCTTGCTGATCCAGCAATACGAGCTGCACGACAGATTCTGGAATGTATCTGTCCCCAAAGTTGGACTTCACTGGACAGGGTGCCCGCTTCATACAAGGGACAGCCCCAACGCGGTGACAAACCATTCTCATGGGTCCTTGATCTACCTAGACAAATGCGGTCTCAAGAGTGGCTCAATGACTCTCTGTTGTGGCACAGGGCTAGGGAGAACGTCTGCCTACTTGAATCTAAAGTGAATGACAATGAAACCACAAAATGAAACTCTTTTCTAGTAAGAGTGTTGCAAAAGCCCTGGGCTTCAATACATTTTCAGCATACTGGCACACTCCCACTGGGAGACACGCAAGCCCCATACATTAACACAGAGCTGGCTTCCACATATGCTGGACATCTTACATGGTAGGCCTGTGGGGAAGTGTGTGTGTGTGTGTGTGTGTGTGTGTATTTGTGTGTGTTCGTGAATGGCAACATTCGAAAAGGGTAGCACAGGTCTTCCAGTGGAAAAAAAAAACTCAAATTGGCTCAATAAATTCAGATATCGTCAGAATTTTGAGCAGATCTCTGGAAATCTTGTTTGGTCACTTCTCATCCAATTTCCCATGCAGCCCAGGAAGATGAAATTAAGCATGTTGAGCACCCACAGGAAACAACGACGTAGATTCTCACTTCAAGTGGTAACAACTCTACATCCAGAGAGAAGTTCAGCGCGCAAGCCATTTTCTTTTCTTTTTTTTTTTTATTGTTGCTTACATTGTATTATGTAGTACAGCTTTATAGGTGCTGGGGATTCCCCCCACCCCTCCCATACCCCTCCCCCCATGGTGGATTCCTCCACCTTGTTGCATAACCATAGTTCAAGCCATTTTCAACTACCATTGAAATCAAGTGTTCTGGAAGCCCATACACCTGAAAGTGTATGTGATCCCTGGGGAAATGAGTGTGTTGGTGAATGTAAAAACTGGAAAGGGGCAGCACAGTTCTTCCAGTGCCAAAACTATTCCACTTGGCTCATTCACTTCACATATCATCAGTGTTTTGAGCAAATCAGAAAACATGTTTGGTCACTTCTTGTTCAATGTCCGTTTGGACCAGGATGATGAAATCAGGCATGTTGAGCACCCAATCAAAACAACAATGTAGATCCTCACTCCAGGCGCTAACAATACCACCTTCAGAGAGACATTCAGTTCCCAAGACATTTTCAGCTACCATGGAAAACGATGGCACTGGCAGCACATACGCTTGAAAGTGTATGTTATCCCTGGGGAACTGAGAGTGTTGGTGAATGGCAACATTTGAAAGGGGCAGCACACATCTTCCAGTGTCAAAACAACTCCACTTGGCACATTCACTTCACATATCATTGGTTGTTTGAGCAGATTTGCGGGAACCTGTTTAGTCATTTCTGGTCCAATGCTCATGAAGACAAGGATGTTCAAATTAAGCATTTTGAGAACTCAAATAAAACAACGATGTATATACTCAATCCAGGCCCTAACAACTCCAAATCCAGTGAGAAATTCAGCGCCCAAGCCATTTTCATCTGCCATGGGAAACCACTGCTCTAGTAGCACCATAGGCCTGAAAGTGTATGGGATTCCTGGGGAACTCAGTGTGTTGGTAAATGAAAGAATTCAAAAGAGCAGCACAGGTCTTCCAGAGCCAAAATGACTCCACTTGTATCATTCACTACACACATTATCTTCTTTTAGAACAAATGTCAAAGAAACCCTGTTTGGTCACTTCATGCCCATGTAGCCTGGGATGATGAAATCAAGCATGTTGAGCACCCTCACAAACAAGGAAGTAGATCCATGCTCCAGGCGCTAACAACTCCACATCCAGAGACAAGTTCAGCGCCCAAGCGATTTTATAGCTACCATTGAAAATAAGTCCACTGACAGCCTATATGCCTGAAAGTGTATGTATTCCCTGAAAAACTGAATGTGTTGGTGAATGACAACTTTCGAAAAGGGCCAGCACAGGTCTTCCAGTGCCAAAACCACTCCACTTGGCTCATTCACTTCACATACCATCAACTTTTCGAGCAAATCTAGAGGGAAACCCTGTTGCGTCACTTCTTGTCCAAATTCCAGGGAGCCCAGGATGATGCAATCAAGCATGTTGAGCACCCACACAAAACAAGGATGCAGATCCTTATTCCAGGCTCTAAACAACCCAGATCCAGAGTGTTTTCAGCGCCCAAGCCATTTTCAGCTACCATGGAAAACCACTGCTCGGACAGGGTTTATGCCTGAAAGTGTAATTTTTTCCTGGGGAATTGCGTGCGTTGGTGAATGGGAACAATGAAAAGGGGCAGCACAGGTCTTGCGGTGCCAAAACGACTCCACATGGTTAATGCACTTTGCAAAGCCTCAGTTTTTACAGCAGATTAATGCAGAAAACCCTTTTTGGTAACTTCTTGTCCAACGCCCATGGAGACAAGGAGGATAAAATCTATCATGTTGAGCACCCACAGAAAACAACAATGTAGACCCTCACTTCGGGCACTAACAACTCCACTTCCAGAGAAAGGATCAGCACCGAAGTCATATTCAACATCCATTAAAATGATGACCTCTGGAAGCACATATGCCGGAAAGTGTATGTGAACCCTGGGGAACTGAGTGTTTTGGAGAATGGTAAGTTTTGAAAGGGGAGGCACAGGTCATCCAATGCCAAAACGACTCCACCAGCCTCATACACTTCACATGCATCAATTTTTGAGCTGATCTCCTGGAAATCTTGTTTGGTCACTGCTTGAACAAGGCTAATTTAGAACAGGATGATGAAATCAAGTATGTTTTTTTTTATTGTTGTTTACATTGTATTATTTGATACAAGTTTTTAGGCACTGGGGATGCCCCCCTCCCCTCCCATACCCCTCCTCCCATGGTGGATTCCTACACCTTGTTGCATAACCACAGTTCAAGTTCAGTTGAGATTCCTTCATTGCAAGCATATACCTAGCATAAAGTTCAGCGTCTTATTGTCCAGATAAGTTCAGTGGCCTCTTGTGGAGACCTTCTCTGGTTTGAAGATAGGGCTAACAGAGTAAAGATCCGGTCAGTTAAAAGCCCCAACAAAACCTCAGTATCAATATACAACATTATGGAATTAATTGACATAGTATTGGGTAAACAATATGTTAAAAATAATGCAAGTTCCATTCTTCGAAACCTCTGGGTTGAGACAGTATCAATGACAGGTTCAAAAAATAACAAACAACCAAACAAAAAATTACAGGTTAAATCAAGGCAAACATGTGGTATCTAACCTTTTGGGATTCACTCATTTCCCTTAGCATTATAGTTTCCAGTTGTGCCCATTTAGCCACAAAGAACTGCATTTTGTTTTTTTTAATAGCTGAGTAGTATTCCATGGAGTAGATGAACCAAAGCTTTCTTATCCAATCTTCTGCTGATGGGCATTTCGGTTGCTTCCATGTTTTTGCAATTACTGATTGTGCTGCAATGAACATAGGGATGCATGTTGGTTTGTCGTAAAACAGGTGTTTTGGATATATTCCTAGGAGTGCTATTGCTGGGTCATATGGTATGCAGATTTTGAGTTGTTTGAGTGTTCTCCAGACTGATTTCCATAAAGGCTGTACCAATTTGCAGCTCCACCAGCAGTGGAGTAGGGTTCCCTTTTCCCCGCATCCTCGCCAGCAAGCGTCGTTGGTGTTCTTGTTTATGTGGGCCAATCTTACTGGTGTTAGGTGGTACCTCATCGATGTTTTAATTTGGATTTCCCTTATTGCTAGGGAGCTGGAACATTTTTTCATATGTTTGTTTGCCATTTGGACTTGTTCCTTTGTGAAATGTTTGCCCATTTCCCGTGCCCATTTCTTGAGTGGCTTGTTTGTTTTGGTTTGGTTTTTTGGTTGTTTTGAAGTTCTTTGTATATCCTGGAAATTAGCCCCCTATCGCCTATATCGTGTGCAAAGATCTTCTCCCACTCTGTGGGTTGCTTTTTTACTTTGTTGATTGTTTCCCTTGCTGTACAGAAGCTTCTTAGTTTGATGAGGTCCCATTTGTTTATTCTGTTCTCAACTGCTATTGCTTTTGGTGTCCTTCTTAGAAAGTCGGGACCTACTCCTAGGTCTTGCAGGGTATTTCCTACATTTTCTTGCAAGAGTTTGAAGGTTTCTGGATGTAGGTTTAGGTCTTTTATCCATGTAGATTGGATCTTAGTGTATGGTGATAGATGTGGGTCTATCTTTTTGTTTCTACAGGCTATCAGCCAGTTGTCCCAACAACATTTACTAAAGAGGCCTTCCCACTTGCTTGAGACTGTCATTGGTCTTTTTGTCAAAGATTAATTGGCTGTATTTGTGTGGGTTCCCTTTTGGTGCTTCTATTCTATTCCATTGATCTTCCTTTCTGTCTTTGTGCCAGTACCAGGCTGTTTTGATAACCACTGCTCTATAGTATGTCCAGAGGTCCGGGATTGTGATTCCCCCTGCTAACTTTTTATTCTTCAGGATGGTTCTAGCTATTCGTGGTTTTTTGTGTTTCCAGATGAACTTTTGAATCATTGTATCCAGTTCCGTGAAGAATGTTTTGGGCAATTTGATTGGAATTGCGTTGAAAATGTATATTGCCTGTGGTAGTATAGACATTTTAATGATATTGATTTTGCCTATCCAGGAGCATGGGATGTTATTCCATCTTTTGAGGTCTTGTTCAATTTCCTTTTTAAATAGTTTGTAGTTTTCTTCGAATAGGTCTCCTACGCTTTTGGTTAGATTTATTCCCAAGTACTTCATACTTCTCTCTGCTGTTTTGAATGGTATCCTGTTGGTTAGATCTTCTTCCATCTTGGTGTTATTTGCGTACACTATGCCTGTTGATTTTCGTTCATTAATTTTGTACCCTGCCACTCTGCCAAACTCTCGTATAAGTTCTACAAGTTTGTGTATTGAGTCTCCTGGTTTTTCTATGTATAGGATTATGTCATCTGCATATAGTGAAAGCTTGACTTCTTCGTTTCCTATACGTATGCCTTTGATTTCTTTTTCTTGTCTTATGGCCTCTGCAAGTACCTCTAGGACTATGTTGAATAGCAGTGGTGATAGCGGGCACCCTTGTCTTGTTCCAGATCGCAGTGGGAAGGGTTCTAGCTTTTCTCCATTCAGTATGATACTGGCGTTGGGTTTTTCATAAATTGCTTTGATTATGTTGTGGATTTTCCCATCTATGCCTACCTTGGCTAGAGTTTTTAGCATGAAGAGGTGTTGGATTTTGTCGAAAGCTTTTTCTGCATCTATTGAAACTATTATGTGGTTCTTGTTTTGCAGTTTTTGGATGTGGTTTATAACATTTATGGATTTCCGAATGTTGAACCATCCCTGCATTCCAGGGATGAATCCTACTTGATCCGGATGAATGATCTGTCTGATGATTTTTTGAATTCTATTGGCTAGGATTTTGTTGAGAATTTTAGCATCAATGTTCATCAGAGAAATAGGTCTGTAGTTTTCCTTCTCTGATGGTTCTCTGTCCGGTTTTGGGATTAAGGTGATGTTGGCTTCATAGAATGAGTTTGGGAGGGTTGCTTCCTTCTCTATTGTTTTGAAGAGCTTGTAGAGGATTGGGGTTAGTTCTGTTTGGAATGTTTTGTAGAATTCTGTAGTGAAGCCGTCTGGGCCTGGGCTTTTTTTCGTTGGGAGATCCTTGATGTCTGTTTCAATCTCTACCTCGGTTATGGGTTTATTTAATTCTTCAGTTGCCTCCGGACTGAGTTTTGGTAAGTGGTGAGAGTCCAAGAACTTTTCTATTTCTTGGTGATCCTCAAATTTGTGGGAGTACAGTTCTTTGTAGTAATTTCTAATTATTTTCTTAATGATTGCAGTGTCTGTTGTTATGTTTCCTTTTTCATCTTTAATGCAATTTATTCTCGCTTTCTCTTGTTTTTTTTTTTTTTTTTTTTTTTTTTTGGTCAATCGGGCCAGTGGAGTGTCTATTTTGTTTATTTTCTCAATAAACCAACTTTTTGATTTGTTGATTTTATGCATAGTTTATTTGATTTCTATTTGGTTTATCTCCTCCCTTGTTTTGATGATTTCTTGTTTCCTATTGTGCGTGGGATTCTTCTGCTGCTGTTTTTCCAGATCCTGGAGGTGTGTGGTTAGTTCCTGTATTTGGCGTCTTTCTTGCGCCTTGACATGTGCTCCGATTGCCATGAAGCTACCTCGTAGCACTGCTTTAGTGGTGTCCCGCAAGTTTTGGAATGTTGTATCAGAGTTTTCATTGGTTTCTATACATTTTTTGATCTCATCTTTAATTTCTTCTCTGACCCATTGTTCATTTAATAGCATATTGTTCAACTTCCAAGAGTGTCTATATTTCCTGGAGAGTTTTGAGTTGTTGATTTCCAGTTTCATCCCATGGTGGTCTGAGAGGGTACATGGTATGATACTAATGTTTTGGAAGTTATTTAGATTCGCTTTGTGTCCTATCATGTGGTTGATTCTGGAGAAGGTGCCATGCACCGCTGAGAAGAATGTATAGTCTGTGGCCTTAGGATAAAAAGTTCTATATATGTCTACTAAGTCCAGTTGTTCTATTGTTTGTGTGAGCTCTGTTGTTTCTTTGTTGAGTTTTTGTTTCGTAGACCGGTCCATTGTTGTTAGAGGCGTGTTGAGATCGCCTACAAGAATTGTGCGGGTATCTATGTCTTCCCTTAAGTCTGTAAGTAATTGCTTTACGTAACTAGGTGCATTAAGATTCGGTGCATAAACATTAATGATGGTGATTGCTTCTTGATGGATCATTCCTTTCACCAGTATAAAATGGCCTTCCCTGTCTCTTTTGATGTTAGTTAGATTGAAATCTATCTCGTCTGAAATTAGGATAGCTACCCCAGCTTTTTTTTCTCGTCTATTGGTGTGAAATATCTTTTTCCATCCCTTCACTTTCAGTTTCTTTGCATCTTTTCTGGTTAGATGTGTTTCTTGTAGGCAACAGATGGTTGGGTCTTGTTTGATGATCCATTCTATTAATCTCTGTCTTTTGATTGGTGAATTTAGACCATTTGTGTTGAGAGTTAAAATTGAGAGGTTGCAACTTTGCCCTGCCATGCGATTGTGTTTTGTGTGTGTTGTTGTCTGTGTAATTGCCTTCTTTGTGTGGGCTTTAGTTTGGAGACCTTCCTACTTGCCATCTTTGTTTGTGGTTTGCCTCCTTTTTTTCTGGGACTAGTGCATTTCTAAGGAGACTTTGGAGAGCTGGTTTTGTGTAAACATATTCTTCTAGTTTTTCTTTGCTATTGAAGTATCTGATTTCGTTCTCATATACAAATGAGATGTTTGCTGGGTAGATTATTTTTGGTTGACAGTTGTTTTGTTTCAGGGCTTGGAAGATCTTTGTCCATTCTCTCCTTGCTTGTAGGGTCTCTTCGGAGAAGTCAGCAGTGATTCTGATGGGTTTTCCCCTGTATGTGATCTTTTCTCTACTTCGTACTTGTCTCAGGATTCTCTTTGTCTTCATTGGAGTAGAACTTGAGCACCGTGTGTCTCGGTGAAGATCTCTTTGGATCATGTCTGTTGGGAGTTCTCTATCCATCCTGTATGCGGGGTGGATTCGTGTTCCAAGTGTTTTGGAAGTTTTCCTGTATAATTTCGTCAAGCACTGCTTGCATTCCTGATTCTCTTTCTACTCCTTTGGGGAGGCCCATGATCTGAATATTCGATTTTCTAAGGTGATCTTTCATTTCTTGTATCATTTTATTAGTTTTGCTGAGGCTTGTCTCCAGCTGTTTAACTAGCTGGGCACCTTCATTTTGCATGTCTTCTGTTTCAGAGATCCTTTCCTCTGCCGCATTTATTCTGTTGATCAGGCTTTCAATTTTGAGTTCCTGGGCATCCAGTTTGGTTTTGATTTGTTGTATTTTGGCGACTATGCGGTTCCTGAAGTCTTCCTGCTTCTACTCCTTGTCTCTGATAAATTTTAGCATTATTTTCTTAAATTCCTTGTCTGGTAACTCTTCCATGTCTTCATCTCGCATCTCTGATATTGATAATGGCTTTTGGCCCTTGTCGGTGGGGTGCTGGCTCTTTCATCTGGAGCACAACTCTTTCTGGTGGTTTTTCCCATTGCGTTGGTGTATTTTGGTGGGGGCAATGGACCCGTGTGTTGAGGCGACGTCAGGCGCTTTCCTGTAGAGATTGGAGCCTGCAGGTGTGGTGTTGCAGGGCATGGTAATTTTCAAGGCACCGTTGGTGCGTTCTCAGGGCCCGGGACTGTAGAGCACCACCTTGGGGGCCCAGTGGATTCCAGGCACACTCTGGGTACCTCTTCTACAGGTGTGACACCCCAGGGCGTGGAGGGATGGAGGTGCTCTCTGGGTGTGCCCCCTGCACGGGAATCCACAGGGCGTAGAAGGTTTTATGTGCTTTCTCCCTGCGTTCTCCATGCCAGGGACTGCAGGGTTTTTCAGAGCCCACCTGGTGTGTCTCCCACACACGGGACTGTGGGTGAGACACTTTCAGGGCGTGGCTCTTGTGCAGTGATTCCACCACTCGTGGTGTGTGGGTGTTCAGAGCCCCTGCTCCCGTGTGGCTCCCCCACACAGGACCGTAGTGGAGGAGTGACCCAGGCGCCCTGTTAAAGTGACTTCGTGGCGGGTTCGCACAGTGTCAGTGTGGTGCAGGAGTTTTCAGAGCTCTCCTGGTGGGTCGCCCACGCTCAGAACTGCAGGGTGAGAGGCGAGGAGTGGGCAAGTCACTCTATGGGAGTGGCACCTGCGTGTCAGGGACACACAGCACTACACTTCCCAGTGCTCAGAGCCCTCCTGACACCTGACACCTGCGCTGCAGAGGCGGTTGCTGCAGGCGGGGCAGCCCAGCCCACCTGGTGCGGCGTTCAGAGTCCTCCTGGTGCTGTCGCCCACCCACAGGGTATCAGGGTGTGGTGGATTCCAGACCCTCGCCGGCAGCCTCTGCACACCGAGATGCACTGGCCCACTCAGAGCAGGAATATCTGGGGCGCTTTCCCCGTATCTTCTCAGCCTCCAGGACTACTGTGCGCCGCTCCCAAGGCACAGACCTGGCAGTTTCAAGGCGCTTGCCCTGTGTTCTCAGAGGCTGGAGCCTCTGCAGGGGGTGAGTAATGCAGAGGCTGTTAACCCTTCCCTCGCTCACCGAACCTCCGGCTGCTCCAGTCTGCCTCTGCTGCTTTTGAAGACCTTTGCCGGCGACGATCCCTCCTGATTTCCTTCTCTCTGGGTCAGCTCCGTCTCCTGTCGGGCCGTTTTCAAAAGTGACTCAGCAGGTCCGGAGTGGGATGTTGGCTTCTCTACCTTTGTTTTGATTTGTTCTCGTTGTTCTTCCGAGTTGTGTGGATCTTTTTGGCTCCACACTGTCCAGGGAACTTCACGCACCTCTCCCTGCGGTTCCCTGATGTTCCTCTTTGTTGCTTCTGTAGCCATCTATCCCTCTCTCACTGGACGCTCCCTCACAGCCTTCCCCCTACGTCAGCCATCTTAAAACCCAAAATCAAGTATGTTTAACACCAGCACAAAGCAACGATTCAGATCCTCAGTCCAGGCGCTAACAACTCCACATCCAGAGACAAGTTCAGTGCCAAAGCCATTTTCAGCTTCCATGCAATATCATTGCTCTGGCAGCACATATGCCTGAAAGTGTATGTGATCCAGGGGAACTGAGTGTGTGGGTGAATGGCCACATTCGATAGTTCCAGTACAGCTCTTCCAGTGCCAAAACGACTCCACTTGGCTCATTCACTTCACATACCATCAGCTTGTCGAGCAGATCTAGAGGGAAACCCTGTTTGGTCACTTCTTGTCCAATGTCCATGGAGCCCAGGATGAGGCAATCAAGCATGTTGAGCACCCACACAAAACAAGGATGCAGATCCTCAGTCCAGGCGCTAACAACTCCACATCCAGAGACAAGTTCAGCGCCCAAGCCATTTTCAGCTACCATGCAACATGACGGCTCTGGCAGCACATATGCCTGAAAGTGTATGTGATCCCTGGGGAACTGAGTGTGTTGGTGAATGGCAATATTCGAATTGGCCAGCAGGGGTCTTCCAGTGCCAAAACGACTCCACTTGGCTCATTCACTTCACATACCATCAGCTTGTCGAGCAGATCTAGAGGGAAACCCTGTTTGGTCACTTCTTGTCCAATGTCCATGGAGCCCAGGATGATGCAATCAAGCATGTTGAGCACCCACACAAAACAAGGATGCAGATCCTCAGTCCAGGCGCTAACAACTCCACATCCAGAGACAAGTTCAGCGCCCAAGCCATTTTCAGCTACCATGCAAAAGAATGGCTCTGGCAGCACATATGCCTGAAAGTGTATGTGATTCCTTGCGGATCTGAGTGTGTGGGTGAATGGCAACTGTCGAATTGGCCAGCACAGGTCTTCCAGTGCCAAAACGACTCCACTTGGCTCATTCACTTCACATACCATCAGCTTGTCGAGCAGATCTAGAGGGAAACCCTGTTTGGTCACTTCTTGTCCAATGTCCATGGAGCCCAGGATGATGCAATCAAGCATGTTGAGCACCCACACAAAACAAGGATGCAGATCCTCAGTCCAGGCGATAACAACTCCACATCCAGAGACAAGTTCAGCGCCCAAGCCATTTTCAGCTACCATGCAACATGATTGCTCTGGCAGCACATATGCCTGAAAGTGTATGTGATCCCTGGGGAACTGAGTGTGTGGGTGAATGGCAACTTTGGAATTGGCCAGCAGGGGTCTTCCAGTGCCAAAACGACTCCACTTGGCTCATTCACTTCACATACCATCAGCTTGTCGAGCAGATCTAGAGGGAAACCCTGTTTGGTCACTTCTTGTCCAATGTCCATGGAGCCCAGGATGATGCAATCAAGCATGTTGAGCACCCACACAAAACAAGGATGCAGATCCTCAGTCCAGGCGCTAACAACTCCACATCCAGAGACAAGTTCAGCGCCCAAGCCATTTTCAGCTACCATGCAACCAGATGGCTCTGGCAGCACATATGCCTGAAAGTGTATGTGATCCCTGGGGAACTGAGTGTGTGGGTGAATGGCAATATTCGAATTGGCCAGCAGGGGTCTTCCAGTGCCAAAACGACTCCACTTGGCTCATTCACTTCACATACCATCAGCTTGTCGAGCAGATCTAGAGGGAAACCCTGTTTGGTCACTTCTTGTCCAATGTCCATGGAGCCCAGGATGATGCAATCAAGCATGTTGAGCACCCACACAAAACAAGGATGCAGATCCTCAGTCCAGGCGCTAACAACTCCACATCCAGAGACAAGTTCAGCGCCCAAGCCATTTTCAGCTACCATGCAAAACGATGGCTCTGGCAGCACATATGCCTGAAAGTGTATGTGATCCCTGGGGAACTGAGTGTGTGGGTGAATGGCAATTTCGAATTGGCCAGCAGGGTCTTCCAGTGCCAAAACGACTCCACTTGGCTCATTCACTTCACATACCATCAGCTTGTCGAGCAGATCTAGAGGGAAACCCTGTTTGGTCACTTCTTGTCCAATGTCCATGGAGCCCAGGATGATGCAATCAAGCATGTTGAGCACCCACACAAAACAAGGATGCAGATCCTCAGTCCAGGCGCTAACAACTCCACATCCAGAGACAAGTTCAGCGCCCAAGCCATTTTCAGCTACCATGGAAACGACGGCTCTGGCAGCACATATGCCTGAAAGTGTATGTGATGCCTGGGGAACTGAGTGTGTGGGTGAATGGCAATATTCGAAATGGCCAGCAGGGGTCTTCCAGTGCCAAAACGACTCCACTTGGCTCATTCACTTCACATACCATCAGCTTGTCGAGCAGATCTAGAGGGAAACCCTGTTTGGTCACTTCTTGTCCAATGTCCATGGAGCCCAGGATGATGCAATCAAGCATGTTGAGCACCCACACAAAACAAGGATGCAGATCCTCAGTCCAGGCGCTAACAACTCCACATCCAGAGACAAGTTCAGCGCCCAAGCCATTTTCAGCTACCATGAAAAACAACGGCTCTGGCAGCACATATGCCTGAAAGTGTATGTGATCCCTGGGGAACTGAGTGTGTGGGTGAATGGCAATATTCGAATTGGCCAGCAGGGTCTTCCAGTGCCAAAACGACTCCACTTGGCTCATTCACTTCACATACCATCAGCTTGTCGAGCAGATCTAGAGGGAAACCCTGTTTGGTCACTTCTTGTCCAATGTCCATGGAGCCCAGGATGATGCAATCAAGCATGTTGAGCACCCACACAAAACAAGGATGCAGATCCTCAGTCCAGGCGCTAACAACTCCACATCCAGAGACAAGTTCAGCGCCCAAGCCATTTTCAGCTACCATGCAACACGATGGCTCTGGCAGCACATATGCCTGAAAGTGTATGTGATCCCTGGGAAACTGAGTGTGTTGGTGAATGGCAATATTCGAATTGGCCAGCAGGGGTCTTCCAGTGCCAAAACGACTCCACTTGGCTCATTCACTTCACATACCATCAGCTTGTCGAGCAGATCTAGAGGGAAACCCTGTTTGGTCACTTCTTGTCCAATGTCCATGGAGCCCAGGATGATGCAATCAAGCATGTTGAGCACCCACACAAAACAAGGATGCAGATCCTCAGTCCAGGCGCTAACAACTCCACATCCAGAGACAAGTTCAGCGCCCAAGCCATTTTCAGCTACCATGCAAACAGATGGCTCTGGCAGCACATATGCCTGAAAGTGTATGTGATGCCTGGGGAACTGAGTGTGTGGGTGAATGGCAATATTCGAATTGGCCAGCAGGGTCTTCCAGTGCCAAAACGACTCCACTTGGCTCATTCACTTCACATACCATCAGCTTGTCGAGCAGATCTAGAGGGAAACCCTGTTTGGTCACTTCTTGTCCAATGTCCATGGAGCCCAGGATGATGCAATCAAGCATGTTGAGCACCCACACAAAACAAGGATGCAGATCCTCAGTCCAGGCGCTAACAACTCCACATCCAGAGACAAGTTCAGCGCCCAAGCCATTTTCAGCTACCATGGAAAACGACTGGCTCTGGCAGCACATATGCCTGAAAGTGTATGTGATCCCTGGGGAACTGAGTGTGTGGGTGAATGGCAATATTCGAATTGGCCAGCAGGGGTCTTCCAGTGCCAAAACGACTCCACTTGGCTCATTCACTTCACATACCATCAGCTTGTCGAGCAGATCTAGAGGGAAACCCTGTTTGGTCACTTCTTGTCCAATGTCCATGGAGCCCAGGATGATGCAATCAAGCATGTTGAGCACCCACACAAAACAAGGATGCAGATCCTCAGTCCAGGCGCTAACAACTCCACATCCAGAGACAAGTTCAGCGCCCAAGCCATTTTCAGCTACCATGCAACATGATGGCTCTGGCAGCACATATGCCTGAAAGTGTATGTGATGCCTGGGGAACTGAGTGTGTGGGTGAATGGCAATATTCGAAATGGCCAGCAGGGTCTTCCAGTGCCAAAACGACTCCACTTGGCTCATTCACTTCACATACCATCAGCTTGTCGAGCAGATCTAGAGGGAAACCCTGTTTGGTCACTTCTTGTCCAATGTCCATGGAGCCCAGGATGATGCAATCAAGCATGTTGAGCACCCACACAAAACAAGGATGCAGATCCTCAGTCCAGGCGCTAACAACTCCACATCCAGAGACAAGTTCAGCGCCCAAGCCATTTTCAGCTACCATGGAAACGACGGCTCTGGCAGCACATATGCCTGAAAGTGTATGTGATGCCTGGGGAACTGAGTGTGTGGGTGAATGGCAACTATTGAATTGGCCAGCAGGGGTCTTCCAGTGCCAAAACGACTCCACTTGGCTCATTCACTTCACATACCATCAGCTTGTCGAGCAGATCTAGAGGGAAACCCTGTTTGGTCACTTCTTGTCCAATGTCCATGGAGCCCAGGATGATGCAATCAAGCATGTTGAGCACCCACACAAAACAAGGATGCAGATCCTCAGTCCAGGCGCTAACAACTCCACATCCAGAGACAAGTTCAGCGCCCAAGCCATTTTCAGCTACCATGCAACACGATGGCTCTGGCAGCACATATGCCTGAAAGTGTATGTGATCCCTGGGGAACTGAGTGTGTGGTGAATGGCAATATTCGAATTGGCCAGCAGGGGTCTTCCAGTGCCAAAACGACTCCACTTGGCTCATTCACTTCACATACCATCAGCTTGTCGAGCAGATCTAGAGGGAAACCCTGTTTGGTCACTTCTTGTCCAATGTCCATGGAGCCCAGGATGATGCAATCAAGCATGTTTAGCACCCACACACAACAAGGATGCAGAGCCTCAGTCTAGCTACTAACAACTCCACATTCAAAGACAAGTTCAGAGCCCAAGCCATTTTCTGGTACCATGGGAAACCACTGCTCTGGGAGCCTGTCGCGCCCACGTGTCTTACCGCCCAGCAATAAGACGCAGACGCGAGTGAAGCCTCCTGCGTTAAAATTTATTGTGCACACCAACATGAAGCGGAAAGGGGCTCGGATCCCGGCAGGCTTTCTGCTCTTATGTGCTGTCTGGCCCCGCCTCCGCCGATGATAGGTCGGCGTCATGATTACGCAGGGTTCTGGGCGACTGGATTCGTCAGTCCCAGTGTTTACGTGCCTGCCGCGCCGCAGCTCACTGCGCATGCGCTAGGCGCCTGCGCAGTACTGCGAATGCTACGTGACTCTGCACCAAGCACCAAGATGTGGCTTCTCTGGCCGGCGCCATTTTGGGTACGGCATGTAGCCAGTACATACAGATACGGCTGGCAACATCTCCCTCCTTCTTATACAATAGAAAAATAAGCTGGTATGGGCCTGTCTTAGGTTGTAGACTCAAGGCGCACGATCCGTCATAGGGAGGCTGCGTGGCTTGACGTAGTCCCTGTCTTAGACCGATAATTGTCTGGGTCTATCTTACCCGTCATGGGCTACAACCGCGGTGGTTGTAAAGAGCAATGTCTCGACAAGTTAGTTATAAGATTGACTACCCTCTCGCGTGCAATGGATAAGTCCTGCGAGGTGCAAGGGCTAGTCAGGTGCATTATGCATCATGCTCGAACTCAGTGCAATGCCATAATGACCTGAGGTGCAGGAGCCATGATGTCCATGCTCTTAACTAAGCCTGTTGAAGCATGCTCAACCATACCATGGGGGAGTCACCATACTGCATGGCTAGTAGGGCTTGATGTATTGCCACACAATCTCGCTGAGCGCGGTGTCTCAGACGACACAGGTAAAAAAGGCATAAGGCACAGCCTGCACACAAGAGCAGAATCAGCACAACCACTCCCACCCATTCCTTGATATGGGAAGTGATGTTCCAAATCCAAGTGGCCAGGGTTTCAGCAACAACAGGATCCACCCGTGTAGAATTAATCTGGACAATGGCAATTCTCAACTCCGACTGTAAAATATCAAATCCTCTCGTCCAATTTCCTAAAAGATAGGAAGAAAGCTGGCAAGAAAGATTAGCAGCCATTGAAACATTTTGAAAAGGAATATAAGTAACACATAAACCTTGACACTAAAATTCTCAGGAGACGCTTGAAAACAAAGCGTGTCCTATAGGGAGAATAAAAATTTACTCATATTCTCCTTAATATCATCATAAGGGAGAAAAGGCAAATCCAAAGAAGAAAAAATCAAGGAAACACTCGGGCTGAGTGGGCGACCGGTAAGGGTCGTGGAAAAACACTCAAAACTCCTCATCGTGGCTCAGCAATCACGATCCTCACAAGCGCCATACAGACCATTAGTTGCACCATCAGCCGTGTTTGCACTGGGCGGGGCACCATTGTCCTGTGGGATTGTAGGAGGAGTTTCTGATTGCGGGGTTGCATGAATCTTCCCCAAGTCAGATCCTCGTGCAAGCGCTCCAGCAGTTGCAGAAACGTCAGAAGGCGGTGATGGACAGGAACGAGTCAATCGAGCTGGAACCCAAACCGGAACTGGGGCGTCCTGTGGAAACACACAAATGGCTCCTCGAGCCTGCCTAATAACTGGGTCTGGGCCCTTCCATTTGGACTCCAGAACATCCTTCCACTTGACCCAAGATTGCTCTTGCGCCGTGTTGAGGGAATGACGATCTGCAGCACTGAGGCCTTTCTCATCCAGCTGTAAAAAATTGATGGTGAAGAGAGCCAGGGCTAGAGTGGCCCGAGGGCTCTGACTGGCGAGGCCAAGTGATTCCCAGGTGGTTTTTTGCTTTTGCAACAATTCCTTAATAGAGCGATGAGCACGTTCGATTATCCCCTGACCTTGTGGATTATAAGGGATGCCAGTCACTAATTTGACACCATTTTCTGCATTACACGTGCCACAAAATCACCAAAGGGCTCATCCGGCTCCTGCTTAACCTGTGTAATGCCCAATTTCTCTTGCCCTTTAAGTGAAAGGGCCTTCCAAGCCTTTATAGCTGCAGTAGAAATTTGAGTATATACTGGCCATGGATATCTATCCAAAAGCTCCTGCCATAATCCCTTCCAATTTAGATATGATCCCATATTAGGGAGAACAGCCTTCACCACAAATTGCCAATCAGAGGGAGTCATATTCATTCCCCCCATACGTTCTAACAGGGACAAAGTGTAATTGGCGTGAAGACCGTATTACTTTACAGACATGGCCAATTCTCGCACTAATGCTGCATCTATCTGTCTGTAAACTCTTTCCCTTTCTTCTTCTAAGACGGGGAACATATTTTGAAGTTCCCGGCGTGCGGCTGGATCGATGAAGGAGGAGCCGGCGCCACAACTCATGGGCGGGGCAGATGGCTTCACAGCAGGAGGAGCCATTAGTGTAATGGCTCCAGAGCCCTGAGGCCATGGGCCGCTTCTGGCCGGCGCAGTAGCACCGCCATTACCTTTCTTCTCCTTTTCTAATCCTTGTCTATTTCCTGCAGGTTTACGTTCTAAGCGCCTATCCCACTTATACCCTTCCTCAGCGTCGGAAGTCTCCGAACTTGATGAGGAAGATACTGCTTTCAATTTCACCTTTATTTTTTGCTTCAAACCGGTTCTCCTCTCCCGCTCTGTTTCTGAGAGACTATCCTGGGCAGACTGAAGGGCTTTGTCACTCTCTCTGACCGCTCCCTTATGGGGGCATAAACCATCTGCAAAAATTTCACCAGAGAGACCTGTGCGCCCATGTCTATAACCAGAAGCGGTGGCTCATATACCTCCGATTTATGCTCCTAGTCACCCGAAAGTTCTCCCTCTCAGAGCTCCTTACCTGTCTTTTGGCCGCAGTTCTGACTTCCACCCGTTTTGAACGGGAGGCCCCCTCCAGGTCCCGGGTTTCGGGCACCAGTTGTCGCGCCCACGTGTCTTACCGCCCAGCAATAAGACGCAGACGCGAGTGAAGCCTCCTGCGGTAAAATTTATTGTGCACACCAACATGAGGAGAGGAAGGGGCGGATCCCGGCAGGCTTTCTGCTCTTATGTGCTGTCTGGCCCCGCCTCCGCCGATGATAGGTCGGCGTCATGATTACGCAGGGTTCTGGGCGACTGGATTCGTCAGTCCCAGTGTTTACGTGCCTGCCGCGCCGCAGCTCACTGCGCGCATGCGTAGTACAGTGAATGCTACGTGACTCTGCACCAAACACCAAGATGTGGCTTTTCTGGCCGGCGCCATTTTGGGTACGGCATGTAGCCAGTACATACAGATATGGCTGGCAACAGGAGCCAGTATGCCTGAAAGTGTATGTCATCCCTAGGGAACTTATTGTGTTGGTGAAGGGTAACATTCAAGAGGGGCAGAACAGTTCTTCCAGTGCCAAGATGACTCCACCTGGATTACTCACTTCACATACCATCGGCTTGTTGAGCAGATCTAGAAGGAAACCCTGTTTGGTCACTTCTTGTCCAATGTGCATAGAGCCCAGGATGATGCAATCAAGCATGTTGAGCACCCACACAAAACAAGGATGCAGATCCTCAGTCCAGGCGCTAACAACTCCACATCCAGAGACAAGTTCAGCGCCCAAGCCATTTTCAGCTACCATGCAAAACTGATGGCTCTGGCAGCACATATGCCTGAAAGTGTATGTGATCCCTGGGGAACTGAGTGTGTGGGTGAATGGCAATATTCGAATTGGCCAGCAGGGTCTTCCAGTGCCAAAACGACTCCACTTGGCTCATTCACTTCACATACCATCAGCTTGTCGAGCAGATCTAGAGGGAAACCCTGTTTGGTCACTTCTTGTCCAATGTCCATGGAGCCCAGGATGATGCAATCAAGCATGTTGAGCACCCACACAAAACAAGGATGCAGATCCTCAGTCCAGGCGCTAACAACTCCACATCCAGAGACAAGTTCAGCGCCCAAGCCATTTTCAGCTACCATGGAAACTGACTGGCTCTGGCAGCACATATGCCTGAAAGTGTATGTGATCCTGGGGAACTGAGTGTGTGGGTGAATGGCAACATTCGAATTGGCCAGCAGGGTCTTCCAGTGCCAAAACGACTCCACTTGGCTCATTCACTTCACATACCATCAGCTTGTCGAGCAGATCTAGAGGGAAACCCTGTTTGGTCACTTCTTGTCCAATGTCCATGGAGCCCAGGATGATGCAATCAAGCATGTTGAGCACCCACACAAAACAAGGATGCAGATCCTCAGTCCAGGCGCTAACAACTCCACATCCAGAGACAAGTTCAGCGCCCAAGCCAGTTTCAGCTACCATGCAACAGATTGGCTCTGGCAGCACATATGCCTGAAAGTGTATGTGATCCCTGGGGAACTGAGTGTGTGGGTGAATGGCAATATTCGAATTGGCCAGCAGGGTCTTCCAGTGCCAAAACGACTCCACTTGGCTCATTCACTTCACATACCATCAGCTTGTCGAGCAGATCTAGAGGGAAACCCTGTTTGGTCACTTCTTGTCCAATGTCCATGGAGCCCAGGATGATGCAATCAAGCATGTTGAGCACCCACACAAAACAAGGATGCAGATCCTCAGTCCAGGCGCTAACAACTCCACATCCAGAGACAAGTTCAGCGCCCAAGCCATTTTCAGCTACCATGGAAATCGACGGCTCTGGCAGCACATATGCCTGAAAGTGTATGTGATCCCTGGGGAACTGAGTGTGTGGGTGAATGGCAATATTCGAATTGGCCAGCAGGGGTCTTCCAGTGCCAAAACGACTCCACTTGGCTCATTCACTTCACATACCATCAGCTTGTCGAGCAGATCTAGAGGGAAACCCTGTTTGGTCACTTCTTGTCCAATGTCCATGGAGCCCAGGATGATGCAATCAAGCATGTTGAGCACCCACACAAAACAAGGATGCAGATCCTCAGTCCAGGCGCTAACAACTCCACATCCAGAGACAAGTTCAGCGCCCAAGCCATTTTCAGCTACCATGCAAAACGATGGCTCTGGCAGCACATATGCCTGAAAGTGTATGTGATCCCTGGGGAACTGAGTGTGTGGGTGAATGGCAATATTCGAATTGGCCAGCAGGGTCTTCCAGTGCCAAAACGACTCCACTTGGCTCATTCACTTCACATACCATCAGCTTGTGGAGCAGATCTAGAGGGAAACCCTGTTTGGTCACTTCTTGTCCAATGTCCATGGAGCCCAGGATGATGCAATCAAGCATGTTGAGCACCCACACAAAACAAGGATGCAGATCCTCAGTCCAGGCGCTAACAACTCCACATCCAGAGACAAGTTCAGCGCCCAAGCCATTTTCAGCTACCATGGAAACATGTGCTCTGGCAGCACATATGCCTGAAAGTGTATGTGATCCCTGGGGAACTGAGTGTGTGGGTGAATGGCAATATTCGAATTGGCCAGCAGGGTCTTCCAGTGCCAAAACGACTCCACTTGGCTCATTCACTTCACATACCATCAGCTTGTCGAGCAGATCTAGAGGGAAACCCTGTTTGGTCACTTCTTGTCCAATGTCCATGGAGCCAGGATGATGCAATCAAGCATGTTGAGCACCCACACAAAACAAGGATGCAGATCCTCAGTCCAGGCGCTAACAACTCCACATCCAGAGACAAGTTCAGCGCCCAAGCCATTTTCAGCTACCATGCAACACGATGGCTCTGGCAGCACATATGCCTGAAAGTGTATGTGATCCCTGGGGAACTGAGTGTGTGGGTGAATGGCAATATTCGAATTGGCCAGCAGGGGTATTCCAGTGCCAAAACGACTCCACTTGGCTCATTCACTTCACATACCATCAGCTTGTCGAGCAGATCTAGAGGGAAACCCTGTTTGGTCACTTCTTGTCCAATGTCCATGGAGCCCAGGATGATGCAATCAAGCATGTTGAGCACCCACACAAAACAAGGATGCAGATCCTCAGTCCAGGCGCTAACAACTCCACATCCAGAGACAAGTTCAGCGCCCAAGCCATTTTCAGCAACCATGGAAAACAACCTGATGGCTCTGGCAGCACATATGCATGAAAGTGTATGTGATCCCTGGGAAACTGAGTGTGTGGGTGAATGGCAACTTTCGAATTGGCCAGCAGGGTTCTTCCAGTGCCAAAACGACTCCACTTGGCTCATTCACTTCACATACCATCAGCTTGTCGAGCAGATCTAGAGGAAACCCTGTTTGGTCACTTCTTGTCCAATGTCCATGGAGCCCAGGATGATGCAATCAAGCATGTTGAGCACCCACACAAAACAAGGATGCAGATCCTCAGTCCAGGCGCTAACAACTCCACATCCAGAGACAAGTTCAGCGCCCAAGCCATTTTCAGCTACCATGCAACACGATGGCTCTGGCAGCACATATGCCTGAAAGTGTATGTGATCCTGGGGAACTGAGTGTGTTGGTGAATGGCAATACTCGAATTGGCCAGCAGGGTCTTCCAGTGCCAAAACGACTCCACTTGGCTCATTCACTTCACATACCATCAGCTTGTCGAGCAGATCTAGAGGGAAACCCTGTTTGGTCACTTCTTGTCCAATGTCCATGGAGCCCAGGATGATGCAATCAAGCATGTTGAGCACCCATACAAAACAAGGATGCAGATCCTCATTCCAGGCGCAAAAAACTCCACATCCAGAGACAAGTACAGCGCCCAAGCCATTTTCACCTACCATGGAAAATAATGGCTCTGGCAGCACATATGCCTGAAAGTGTATGTGATTCCTGGGAACTGAGTGTGTGGGTGAATGGCAATACTCGAATTGGCCAGCAGGGTCTTCCAGTGCCAAAACGACTCCACTTGGCTCATTCACTTCACATACCATCAGCTTGTCGAGCAGATCTAGAGGGAAACCCTGTTTGGTCACTTCTTGTCCAATGTCCATGGAGCCCAGGATGATGCAATCAAGCATGTTGAGCACCCACACAAAACAAGGATGCAGATCCTCAGTCCAGGCGCTAACAACTCCACATCCAGAGACAAGTTCAGCGCCCAAGCCATTTTCAGCTACCATGACAAACACTGTGCTCTGGCAGCACATATGCCTGAAAGTGTATGTGATCCCTGGGGAACTGAGTGTGTGGGTGAATGGCAATATTCGAATTGGCCAGCAGGGTCTTCCAGTGCCAAAACGACTCCACTTGGCTCATTCACTTCACATACCATCAGCTTGTCCAGCTATCTAGAGGGAAACCCTGTTTGGTCACTTCTTGTCCAATGTCCATGGAGCCCAGGATGATGCAATCAAGCATGTTGAGCACCCACACAAAACAAGGATGCAGATCCTCAGTCCAGGCGCTAACAACTCCACATCCAGAGACAAGTTCAGCGCCCAAGCCATTTTCAGCTACCATGGGAAAAAGACTGCTCTGGCAGCACATATGCCTGAAAGTGTATTTGATCCCTGGTGAACTGAGTGTGTGGGTGAATGGCAACATTCGAAATGGCCAGCAGTGTTCTTCCAGTGCCAAAACGACTCCACTTGGCTCATTCACTTCACATACCATCATTTTTTAGAGTGGATCTCTAGGGAAACCCTGTTTGGTCACTTCTTGTCCAATGTCCATGGAGCCCAGGATGATGCAATCAAGCATGTTGAGCACCCACACAAAACAAGGCGACCCACACTAGTGCCTGGATTTGCCAGTGGATGAGGTGGACAGCTTCAGCCTGGTCCTGCCTCCATGTCTGCCAATTGTATGCCAGTGGGTAGGTTTCCATGGCCCGTTCTGGGTTGTTTCCTATCATGTTTCTTGTGCTTACCTGCTGGGTCTGTGTCCTGCCAGAGGAGTTGCCCAGGCTCCTCCATCATAACCTCTCCCAGTGCCAGGTTTCACGCTTACCTGTGGGTCCATGAGCCAACCCTACTCACTCCACCTGCTGTCATAGCAGGAACTGTGGCTTTTCCTGACTGGCCTTCCACCCAATCTGGTTCTTGCTGTTGGATGTTCCAGCCCAGCCATAGTTTGTCTGTACCCATGTATGTCTCACACATGGCTCAGCAGGGGTTTGAGACCTAGCCTAGTCCATCCCACATCTGCCCTGGTCCTCCAGCACACCCGGGAGTATTGGGGTCCTGCCCGGTTCGGTGCATTCAATCTCAGTTGCCACTTGTGCCAAGGGAGAGTACAACTGTATCCAGATCAGAACGCAGCCTCCCTTCCAGGCCATGAGCCTCTTGGTGGGAACCTCAGCCCAGCTAGTGTTGTCCCCTTTGCTCCCCAACCGGGTCTGTTCCCATCCATAGATCACTCGCATGCCAGTGGCTGCTCTGACTCAGCTTGGCACAGCTCCTCACCTGTCCCGACCTCTGCCTTAGACACTGTGGCTTCACATCCCTGGCTCCCGCAGACCAGTATGTACAAGAGCCTAGCTTGGCATGACCTTTGCTCCCTCCTGGTTTCTAGTTTTACTTGTGGGCTAAGGTTTGCTCAGTTGTACCAGATATACTCTGTTCCCTTACCAGTTGACACATTAGCCAGCTGTTGAAGCTACTTTTGCAGGACAAGCCCCAAGCCCAGGCTTCTGCATGGACTGGTATTTGGTGGTCAGCATTATTAGTGAGTACAAGTTTTACAAAGGAAGAGTTACTGCCTGTTTCAGGTCCAAGAATCACAATGGGTTCAACCTGGAGCTAATTAAGCAGCGATTCAAAGAACCAAAACCCCTGAGCTCCCTGGCCGGGCGGCCTGCAGGCAGAGCCTGGCACCAAATGGCGCACTTGCCCGGGAACAGCTCACTATGTGCCCATGGCAGGCGTCCGGGATCGAGGCATGAGACGCCCCATCCTGAGACCCACCAGCTGCCGAAGGGCTGCTGGAGGTTTAAATTCCCAGGCCCAAGGTTGCGCCCCTCCCAAATCCCCTTCACCGCCCAATGAGGGCGGCGGGTGTGTCCCGGACCTGCCCAGTCCCAGAGGCCTCCCCCCTCAGTCTACTCACCCCAAAGGAAGCAGCCCCCAAAACACAGCAGGCCCGGGAACGGCTCACTATGTGCCCATGGCGGCCGTCCGGGATCCAGGCATGAGACGCCTGTCCTGAGACCCACCAGCTGCCGGGAGGCTGATGGAGGTTTAAATTCCCAGGCCCAAGGTCGCACCCCCCCAAATCCCATTCATCGCCCAATGAGGGCGGAGGGTGTGTCCCGGACCTGCCCAGTCCCAGAGGCCTCCGCCCTCAGTCTACTCACCCCGAAGGAAGCAGCCCCTAGAACCCAGCAGGCCCGGGAACAGCTCACACTGTGCCCATGGCTGTCGTCCGGGATATAGGCATGAGACACCCCGGCCTGAGACCCACCTTCAGAGCCTCAGTCCAGCTGAAAACAACTCCACATCCAGAGACAAGTTCAGCGCCCAAGCCATTTTCAGCTACCATGCAACATGATGGCTCTGGCAGCACATATGCCTGAAAGTGTATGTGATCCCTGGGGAACTGAGTGTGTGGGTGAATGGCAACATTCGAATTGGCCAGCACGGGTCTTCCAGTGCCAAAACGACTCCACTTGGCTCATTCACTTCACATACCATCAGCTTGTCGAGCAGATCTAGAGGAAACCCTGTTTGGTCACTTCTTGTCCAATGTCCATGGAGCCCAGGATGATGCAATCAAGCATGTTGAGCACCCACACAAAACAAGGATGCAGATCCTCAGTCCAGGCGCTAACAACTCCACATCCAGAGACAAGTTCAGCGCCCAAGCCATTTTCAGCTACCATGCAAATCGATGGCTCTGGCAGCACATATGCCTGAAAGTGTATGTGATCCCTGGGGAACTGAGTGTGTGGGTGAATGGCAATATTCGAATTGGCCAGCAGGGTCTTCCAGTGCCAAAACGACTCCACTTGGCTCATTCACTTCACATACCATCAGCTTGTCGAGCACATCTAGAGGGAAACCCTGTTTGGTCACTTCTTGTCCAATGTCCATGGAGCCCAGGATGATGCAATCAAGCATGTTGAGCACCCACACAAAACAAGGATGCAGATCCTCAGTCCAGGCGCTAACAACTCCACATCCAGAGACAAGTTCAGCGCCCAAGCCATTTTCAGCTACCATGCAACATGATGGCTCTGGCAGCACATATGCCTGAAAGTGTATGTGATCCCTGGGGAACTGAGTGTGTGGGTGAATGGCAATATTCGAATTGGCCAGCAGGGTCTTCCAGTGCCAAAACGACTCCACTTGGCTCATTCACTTCACATACCATCAGCTTGTCGAGCAGATGTAGAGGGAAACCCTGTTTGGTCACTTCTTGTCCAATGTCCATGGAGCCCAGGATGATGCAATCAAGCATGTTGAGCACCCACACAAAACAAGGATGCAGATCCTCAGTCCAGGCGCTAACAACTCCACATCCAGAGACAAGTTCAGCGCCCAAGCCATTTTCAGCTACCATGCAAAACGATGGCTCTGGCAGCACATATGCCTGAAAGTGTATGTGATCCCTGGGGAACTGAGTGTGTGGGTGAATGGCAATATTCGAATTGGCCAGCAGGGGTCTTCCAGTGCCAAAACGACTCCACTTGGCTCATTCACTTCACATACCATCAGCTTGTCGAGCAGATGTAGAGGGAAACCCTGTTTGGTCACTTCTTGTCCAATGTCCATGGAGCCCAGGATGATGCAATCAAGCATGTTGAGCACCCACACAAAACAAGGATGCAGATCCTCAGTCCAGGCGCTAACAACTCCACATCCAGAGACAAGTTCAGCGCCCAAGCCATTTTCAGCTACCATGCAACATGATGGCTCTGGCAGCACATATGCCTGAAAGTGTATGTGATCCCTGGGGAACTGAGTGTGTGGGTGAATGGCAATATTCGAATTGGCCAGCAGGGGTCTTCCAGTGCCAAAACGACTCCACTTGGCTCATTCACTTCACATACCATCAGCTTGTCGAGCAGATCTAGAGGGAAACCCTGTTTGGTCACTTCTTGTCCAATGTCCATGGAGCCCAGGATGATGCAATCAAGCATGTTGAGCACCCACACAAAACAAGGATGCAGATCCTCAGTCCAGGCGCTAACAACTCCACATCCAGAGACAAGTTCAGCGCCCAAGCCATTTTCAGCTACCATGCAACATGATGGCTCTGGCAGCACATATGCCTGAAAGTGTATGTGATCCCTGGGGAACTGAGTGTGTGGGTGAATGGCAATATTCGAATTGGCCAGCAGGGGTCTTCCAGTGCCAAAACGACTCCACTTGGCTCATTCACTTCACATACCATCAGCTTGTCGAGCAGATCTAGAGGGAAACCCTGTTTGGTCACTTCTTGTCCAATGTCCATGGAGCCCAGGATGATGCAATCAAGCATGTTGAGCACCCACACAAAACAAGGATGCAGATCCTCAGTCCAGGCGCTAACAACTCCACATCCAGAGACAAGTTCAGCGCCCAAGCCATTTTCAGCTACCATGGAAAACGACGGCTCTGGCAGCACATATGCCTGAAAGTGTATGTGATCCCTGGGGAACTGAGTGTGTGGGTGAATGGCAATATTCGAATTGGCCAGCACGGGTCTTCCAGTGCCAAAACGACTCCACTTGGCTCATTCACTTCACATACCATCAGCTTGTCGAGCAGATCTAGAGGGAAACCCTGTTTGGTCACTTCTTGTCCAATGTCCATGGAGCCCAGGATGATGCAATCAAGCATGTTGAGCACCCACACAAAACAAGGATGCAGATCCTCAGTCCAGGCGCTAACAACTCCACATCCAGAGACAAGTTCAGCGCCCAAGCCATTTTCAGCTACCATGCAACATGATGGCTCTGGCAGCACATATGCCTGAAAGTGTATGTGATCCCTGGGGAACTGAGTGTGTGGGTGAATGGCAATATTCGAATTGGCCAGCAGGGGTCTTCCAGTGCCAAAACGACTCCACTTGGCTCATTCACTTCACATACCATCAGCTTGTCGAGCAGATCTAGAGGGAAACCCTGTTTGGTCACTTCTTGTCCAATGTCCATGGAGCCCAGGATGATGCAATCAAGCATGTTGAGCACCCACACAAAACAAGGATGCAGATCCTCAGTCCAGGCGCTAACAACTCCACATCCAGAGACAAGTTCAGCGCCCAAGCCATTTTCAGCTACCATGCAACATGATGGCTCTGGCAGCACATATGCCTGAAAGTGTATGTGATCCCTGGGGAACTGAGTGTGTGGGTGAATGGCAATATTCGAATTGGCCAGCAGGGGTCCTAAAGTGCCAAAACGACTCCACTTGGCTCATTCACTTCACATACCATCAGCTTGTCGAGCAGATCTAGAGGGAAACCCTGTTTGGTCACTTCTTGTCCAATGTCCATGGAGCCCAGGATGATGCAATCAAGCATGTTGAGCACCCACACAAAACAAGGATGCAGATCCTCAGTCCAGGCGCTAACAACTCCACATCCAGAGACAAGTTCAGCGCCCAAGCCATTTTCAGCTACCATGCAACATGATGGCTCTGGCAGCACATATGCCTGAAAGTGTATGTGATCCCTGGGGAACTGAGTGTGTGGGTGAATGGCAATATTCGAATTGGCCAGCAGGGGTCTTCCAGTGCCAAAACGACTCCACTTGGCTCATTCACTTCACATACCATCAGCTTGTCGAGCAGATCTAGAGGGAAACCCTGTTTGGTCACTTCTTGTCCAATGTCCATGGAGCCCAGGATGATGCAATCAAGCATGTTGAGCACCCACACAAAACAAGGATGCAGATCCTCAGTCCAGGCGCTAACAACTCCACATCCAGAGACAAGTTCAGCGCCCAAGCCATTTTCAGCTACCATGCAACATGATGGCTCTGGCAGCACATATGCCTGAAAGTGTATGTGATCCCTGGGGAACTGAGTGTGTGGGTGAATGGCAATATTCGAATTGGCCAGCAGGGTCTTCCAGTGCCAAAACGACTCCACTTGGCTCATTCACTTCACATACCATCAGCTTGTCGAGCAGATCTAGAGGGAAACCCTGTTTGGTCACTTCTTGTCCAATGTCCATGGAGCCCAGGATGATGCAATCAAGCATGTTGAGCACCCACACAAAACAAGGATGCAGATCCTCAGTCCAGGCGCTAACAACTCCACATCCAGAGACAAGTTCAGCGCCCAAGCCATTTTCAGCTACCATGCAACATGATGGCTCTGGCAGCACATATGCCTGAAAGTGTATGTGATCCCTGGGGAACTGAGTGTGTGGGTGAATGGCAATATTCGAATTGGCCAGCAGGGGTCTTCCAGTGCCAAAACGACTCCACTTGGCTCATTCACTTCACATACCATCAGCTTGTCGAGCAGATCTAGAGGGAAACCCTGTTTGGTCACTTCTTGTCCAATGTCCATGGAGCCCAGGATGATGCAATCAAGCATGTTGAGCACCCACACAAAACAAGGATGCAGATCCTCAGTCCAGGCGCTAACAACTCCACATCCAGAGACAAGTTCAGCGCCCAAGCCATTTTCAGCTACCATGCAACATGATGGCTCTGGCAGCACATATGCCTGAAAGTGTATGTGATCCCTGGGGAACTGAGTGTGTGGGTGAATGGCAATATTCGAATTGGCCAGCAGGGGTCTTCCAGTGCCAAAACGACTCCACTTGGCTCATTCACTTCACATACCATCAGCTTGTCGAGCAGATCTAGAGGGAAACCCTGTTTGGTCACTTCTTGTCCAATGTCCATGGAGCCCAGGATGATGCAATCAAGCATGTTGAGCACCCACACAAAACAAGGATGCAGATCCTCAGTCCAGGCGCTAACAACTCCACATCCAGAGACAAGTTCAGCGCCCAAGCCATTTTCAGCTACCATGCAACATGATGGCTCTGGCAGCACATATGCCTGAAAGTGTATGTGATCCCTGGGGAACTGAGTGTGTGGGTGAATGGCAATATTCGAATTGGCCAGCAGGGGTCTTCCAGTGCCAAAACGACTCCACTTGGCTCATTCACTTCACATACCATCAGCTTGTCGAGCAGATCTAGAGGGAAACCCTGTTTGGTCACTTCTTGTCCAATGTCCATGGAGCCCAGGATGATGCAATCAAGCATGTTGAGCACCCACACAAAACAAGGATGCAGATCCTCAGTCCAGGCGCTAACAACTCCACATCCAGAGACAAGTTCAGCGCCCAAGCCATTTTCAGCTACCATGCAACATGATGGCTCTGGCAGCACATATGCCTGAAAGTGTATGTGATCCCTGGGGAACTGAGTGTGTGGGTGAATGGCAATATTCGAATTGGCCAGCAGGGGTCTTCCAGTGCCAAAACGACTCCACTTGGCTCATTCACTTCACATACCATCAGCTTGTCGAGCAGATCTAGAGGGAAACCCTGTTTGGTCACTTCTTGTCCAATGTCCATGGAGCCCAGGATGATGCAATCAAGCATGTTGAGCACCCACACAAAACAAGGATGCAGATCCTCAGTCCAGGCGCTAACAACTCCACATCCAGAGACAAGTTCAGCGCCCAAGCCATTTTCAGCTACCATGCAACATGATGGCTCTGGCAGCACATATGCCTGAAAGTGTATGTGATCCCTGGGGAACTGAGTGTGTGGGTGAATGGCAATATTCGAATTGGCCAGCAGGGGTCTTCCAGTGCCAAAACGACTCCACTTGGCTCATTCACTTCACATACCATCAGCTTGTCGAGCAGATCTAGAGGGAAACCCTGTTTGGTCACTTCTTGTCCAATGTCCATGGAGCCCAGGATGATGCAATCAAGCATGTTGAGCACCCACACAAAACAAGGATGCAGATCCTCAGTCCAGGCGCTAACAACTCCACATCCAGAGACAAGTTCAGCGCCCAAGCCATTTTCAGCTACCATGCAACATGATGGCTCTGGCAGCACATATGCCTGAAAGTGTATGTGATCCCTGGGGAACTGAGTGTGTGGGTGAATGGAAATATTCGAATTGGCCAGCAGGGGTCTTCCAGTGCCAAAACGACTCCACTTGGCTCATTCACTTCACATACCATCAGCTTGTCGAGCAGATCTAGAGGGAAACCCTGTTTGGTCACTTCTTGTCCAATGTCCATGGAGCCCAGGATGATGCAATCAAGCATGTTGAGCACCCACACAAAACAAGGATGCAGATCCTCAGTCCAGGCGCTAACAACTCCACATCCAGAGACAAGTTCAGCGCCCAAGCCATTTTCAGCTACCATGCAACATGATGGCTCTGGCAGCACATATGCCTGAAAGTGTATGTGATCCCTGGGGAACTGAGTGTGTGGGTGAATGGCAATATTCGAATTGGCCAGCAGGGGTCTTCCAGTGCCAAAACGACTCCACTTGGCTCATTCACTTCACATACCATCAGCTTGTCGAGCAGATCTAGAGGGAAACCCTGTTTGGTCACTTCTTGTCCAATGTCCATGGAGCCCAGGATGATGCAATCAAGCATGTTGAGCACCCACACAAAACAAGGATGCAGATCCTCAGTCCAGGCGCTAACAACTCCACATCCAGAGACAAGTTCAGCGCCCAAGCCATTTTCAGCTACCATGCAACATGATGGCTCTGGCAGCACATATGCCTGAAAGTGTATGTGATCCCTGGGGAACTGAGTGTGTGGGTGAATGGCAATATTCGAATTGGCCAGCAGGGGTCTTCCAGTGCCAAAACGACTCCACTTGGCTCATTCACTTCACATACCATCAGCTTGTCGAGCAGATCTAGAGGGAAACCCTGTTTGGTCACTTCTTGTCCAATGTCCATGGAGCCCAGGATGATGCAATCAAGCATGTTGAGCACCCACACAAAACAAGGATGCAGATCCTCAGTCCAGGCGCTAACAACTCCACATCCAGAGACAAGTTCAGCGCCCAAGCCATTTTCAGCTACCATGCAACATGATGGCTCTGGCAGCACATATGCCTGAAAGTGTATGTGATCCCTGGGGAACTGAGTGTGTGGGTGAATGGCAATATTCGAATTGGCCAGCAGGGGTCTTCCAGTGCCAAAACGACTCCACTTGGCTCATTCACTTCACATACCATCAGCTTGTCGAGCAGATCTAGAGGGAAACCCTGTTTGGTCACTTCTTGTCCAATGTCCATGGAGCCCAGGATGATGCAATCAAGCATGTTGAGCACCCACACAAAACAAGGATGCAGATCCTCAGTCCAGGCGCTAACAACTCCACATCCAGAGACAAGTTCAGCGCCCAAGCCATTTTCAGCTTCCATGCAACATGATGGCTCTGGCAGCACATATGCCTGAAAGTGTATGTGATCCCTGGGGAACTGAGTGTGTGGGTGAATGGCAATACACAAATTGGCCAGCAGGGGTCTTCCAGTGCCAAAACGACTCCACTTGGCTCATTCACTTCACATACCATCAGCTTGTCGAGCAGATCTAGAGGGAAACCCTGTTTGGTCACTTCTTGTCCAATGTCCATGGAGCCCAGGATGATGCAATCAAGCATGTTGAGCACCCACACAAAACAAGGATGCAGATCCTCAGTCCAGGCGCTAACAACTCCACATCCAGAGACAAGTTCAGCGCCCAAGCCATTTTCAGCTACCATGCAACATGATGGCTCTGGCAGCACATATGCCTGAAAGTGTATGTGATCCCTGGGGAACTGAGTGTGTGGGTGAATGGCAATATTCGAATTGGCCAGCAGGGGTCTTCCAGTGCCAAAACGACTCCACTTGGCTCATTCACTTCACATACCATCAGCTTGTCGAGCAGATCTAGAGGGAAACCCTGTTTGGTCACTTCTTGTCCAATGTCCATGGAGCCCAGGATGATGCAATCAAGCATGTTGAGCACCCACACAAAACAAGGATGCAGATCCTCAGTCCAGGCGCTAACAACTCCACATCCAGAGACAAGTTCAGCGCCCAAGCCATTTTCAGCTACCATGCAACATGATGGCTCTGGCAGCACATATGCCTGAAAGTGTATGTGATCCCTGGGGAACTGAGTGTGTGGGTGAATGGCAATATTCGAATTGGCCAGCAGGGTCTTCCAGTGCCAAAACGACTCCACTTGGCTCATTCACTTCACATACCATCAGCTTGTCGAGCAGATCTAGAGGGAAACCCTGTTTGGTCACTTCTTGTCCAATGTCCATGGAGCCCAGGATGATGCAATCAAGCATGTTGAGCACCCACACAAAACAAGGATGCAGATCCTCAGTCCAGGCGCTAACAACTCCACATCCAGAGACAAGTTCAGCGCCCAAGCCATTTTCAGCTACCATGCAACATGATGGCTCTGGCAGCACATATGCCTGAAAGTGTATGTGATCCCTGGGGAACTGAGTGTGTGGGTGAATGGCAATATTCGAATTGGCCAGCAGGGGTCTTCCAGTGCCAAAACGACTCCACTTGGCTCATTCACTTCACATACCATCAGCTTGTCGAGCAGATCTAGAGGGAAACCCTGTTTGGTCACTTCTTGTCCAATGTCCATGGAGCCCAGGATGATGCAATCAAGCATGTTGAGCACCCACACAAAACAAGGATGCAGATCCTCAGTCCAGGCGCTAACAACTCCACATCCAGAGACAAGTTCAGCGCCCAAGCCATTTTCAGCTACCATGCAACATGATGGCTCTGGCAGCACATATGCCTGAAAGTGTATGTGATCCCTGGGGAACTGAGTGTGTGGGTGAATGGCAATATTCGAATTGGCCAGCAGGGGTCTTCCAGTGCCAAAACGACTCCACTTGGCTCATTCACTTCACATACCATCAGCTTGTCGAGCAGATCTAGAGGGAAACCCTGTTTGGTCACTTCTTGTCCAATGTCCATGGAGCCCAGGATGATGCAATCAAGCATGTTGAGCACCCACACAAAACAAGGATGCAGATCCTCAGTCCAGGCGCTAACAACTCCACATCCAGAGACAAGTTCAGCGCCCAAGCCATTTTCAGCTACCATGCAACATGATGGCTCTGGCAGCACATATGCCTGAAAGTGTATGTGATCCCTGGGGAACTGAGTGTGTGGGTGAATGGCAATATTCGAATTGGCCAGCAGGGTCTTCCAGTGCCAAAACGACTCCACTTGGCTCATTCACTTCACATACCATCAGCTTGTCGAGCAGATCTAGAGGGAAACCCTGTTTGGTCACTTCTTGTCCAATGTCCATGGAGCCCAGGATGATGCAATCAAGCATGTTGAGCACCCACACAAAACAAGGATGCAGATCCTCAGTCCAGGCGCTAACAACTCCACATCCAGAGACAAGTTCAGCGCCCAAGCCATTTTCAGCTACCATGCAACATGATGGCTCTGGCAGCACATATGCCTGAAAGTGTATGTGATCCCTGGGGAACTGAGTGTGTGGGTGAATGGCAATATTCGAATTGGCCAGCAGGGGTCTTCCAGTGCCAAAACGACTCCACTTGGCTCATTCACTTCACATACCATCAGCTTGTCGAGCAGATCTAGAGGGAAACCCTGTTTGGTCACTTCTTGTCCAATGTCCATGGAGCCCAGGATGATGCAATCAAGCATGTTGAGCACCCACACAAAACAAGGATGCAGATCCTCAGTCCAGGCGCTAACAACTCCACATCCAGAGACAAGTTCAGCGCCCAAGCCATTTTCAGCTACCATGCAACATGATGGCTCTGGCAGCACATATGCCTGAAAGTGTATGTGATGCCTGGGGAACTGAGTGTGTGGGTGAATGGCAATATTCGAATTGGCCAGCAGGGGTCTTCCAGTGCCAAAACGACTCCACTTGGCTCATTCACTTCACATACCATCAGCTTGTCGAGCAGATCTAGAGGGAAACCCTGTTTGGTCACTTCTTGTCCAATGTCCATGGAGCCCAGGATGATGCAATCAAGCATGTTGAGCACCCACACAAAACAAGGATGCAGATCCTCAGTCCAGGCGCTAACAACTCCACATCCAGAGACAAGTTCAGCGCCCAAGCCATTTTCAGCTACCATGCAACATGATGGCTCTGGCAGCACATATGCCTGAAAGTGTATGTGATCCCTGGGGAACTGAGTGTGTGGGTGAATGGCAATATTCGAATTGGCCAGCAGGGGTCTTCCAGTGCCAAAACGACTCCACTTGGCTCATTCACTTCACATACCATCAGCTTGTCGAGCAGATCTAGAGGGAAACCCTGTTTGGTCACTTCTTGTCCAATGTCCATGGAGCCCAGGATGATGCAATCAAGCATGTTGAGCACCCACACAAAACAAGGATGCAGATCCTCAGTCCAGGCGCTAACAACTCCACATCCAGAGACAAGTTCAGCGCCCAAGCCATTTTCAGCTACCATGCAACATGATGGCTCTGGCAGCACATATGCCTGAAAGTGTATGTGATCCCTGGGGAACTGAGTGTGTGGGTGAATGGCAATATTCGAATTGGCCAGCAGGGGTCTTCCAGTGCCAAAACGACTCCACTTGGCTCATTCACTTCACATACCATCAGCTTGTCGAGCAGATCTAGAGGGAAACCCTGTTTGGTCACTTCTTGTCCAATGTCCATGGAGCCCAGGATGATGCAATCAAGCATGTTGAGCACCCACACAAAACAAGGATGCAGATCCTCAGTCCAGGCGCTAACAACTCCACATCCAGAGACAAGTTCAGCGCCCAAGCCATTTTCAGCTACCATGCAACATGATGGCTCTGGCAGCACATATGCCTGAAAGTGTATGTGATCCCTGGGGAACTGAGTGTGTGGGTGAATGGCAATATTCGAATTGGCCAGCAGGGTCTTCCAGTGCCAAAACGACTCCACTTGGCTCATTCACTTCACATACCATCAGCTTGTCGAGCAGATCTAGAGGGAAACCCTGTTTGGTCACTTCTTGTCCAATGTCCATGGAGCCCAGGATGATGCAATCAAGCATGTTGAGCACCCACACAAAACAAGGATGCAGATCCTCAGTCCAGGCGCTAACAACTCCACATCCAGAGACAAGTTCAGCGCCCAAGCCATTTTCAGCTACCATGCAACATGATGGCTCTGGCAGCACATATGCCTGAAAGTGTATGTGATCCCTGGGGAACTGAGTGTGTGGGTGAATGGCAATATTCGAATTGGCCAGCAGGGGTCTTCCAGTGCCAAAACGACTCCACTTGGCTCATTCACTTCACATACCATCAGCTTGTCGAGCAGATCTAGAGGGAAACCCTGTTTGGTCACTTCTTGTCCAATGTCCATGGAGCCCAGGATGATGCAATCAAGCATGTTGAGCACCCACACAAAACAAGGATGCAGATCCTCAGTCCAGGCGCTAACAACTCCACATCCAGAGACAAGTTCAGCGCCCAAGCCATTTTCAGCTACCATGCAACATGATGGCTCTGGCAGCACATATGCCTGAAAGTGTATGTGATCCCTGGGGAACTGAGTGTGTGGGTGAATGGCAATATTCGAATTGGCCAGCAGGGGTCTTCCAGTGCCAAAACGACTCCACTTGGCTCATTCACTTCACATACCATCAGCTTGTCGAGCAGATCTAGAGGGAAACCCTGTTTGGTCACTTCTTGTCCAATGTCCATGGAGCCCAGGATGATGCAATCAAGCATGTTGAGCACCCACACAAAACAAGGATGCAGATCCTCAGTCCAGGCGCTAACAACTCCACATCCAGAGACAAGTTCAGCGCCCAAGCCATTTTCAGCTACCATGCAACATGATGGCTCTGGCAGCACATATGCCTGAAAGTGTATGTGATCCCTGGGGAACTGAGTGTGTGGGTGAATGGCAATATTCGAATTGGCCAGCAGGGGTCTTCCAGTGCCAAAACGACTCCACTTGGCTCATTCACTTCACATACCATCAGCTTGTCGAGCAGATCTAGAGGGAAACCCTGTTTGGTCACTTCTTGTCCAATGTCCATGGAGCCCAGGATGATGCAATCAAGCATGTTGAGCACCCACACAAAACAAGGATGCAGATCCTCAGTCCAGGCGCTAACAACTCCACATCCAGAGACAAGTTCAGCGCCCAAGCCATTTTCAGCTACCATGCAACATGATGGCTCTGGCAGCACATATGCCTGAAAGTGTATGTGATCCCTGGGGAACTGAGTGTGTGGGTGAATGGCAATATTCGAATTGGCCAGCAGGGGTCTTCCAGTGCCAAAACGACTCCACTTGGCTCATTCACTTCACATACCATCAGCTTGTCGAGCAGATCTAGAGGGAAACCCTGTTTGGTCACTTCTTGTCCAATGTCCATGGAGCCCAGGATGATGCAATCAAGCATGTTGAGCACCCACACAAAACAAGGATGCAGATCCTCAGTCCAGGCGCTAACAACTCCACATCCAGAGACAAGTTCAGCGCCCAAGCCATTTTCAGCTACCATGGCAACATGATGGCTCTGGCAGCACATATGCCTGAAAGTGTATGTGATCCCTGGGGAACTGAGTGTGTGGGTGAATGGCAATATTCGAATTGGCCAGCAGGGGTCTTCCAGTGCCAAAACGACTCCACTTGGCTCATTCACTTCACATACCATCAGCTTGTCGAGCAGATCTAGAGGGAAACCCTGTTTGGTCACTTCTTGTCCAATGTCCATGGAGCCCAGGATGATGCAATCAAGCATGTTGAGCACCCACACAAAACAAGGATGCAGATCCTCAGTCCAGGCGCTAACAACTCCACATCCAGAGACAAGTTCAGCGCCCAAGCCATTTTCAGCTACCATGCAACATGATGGCTCTGGCAGCACATATGCCTGAAAGGGTATGTGATCCCTGGGGAACTGAGTGTGTGGGTGAATGGCAATATTCGAATTGGCCAGCAGGGGTCTTCCAGTGCCAAAACGACTCCACTTGGCTCATTCACTTCACATACCATCAGCTTGTCGAGCAGATCTAGAGGGAAACCCTGTTTGGTCACTTCTTGTCCAATGTCCATGGAGCCCAGGATGATGCAATCAAGCATGTTGAGCACCCACACAAAACAAGGATGCAGATCCTCAGTCCAGGCGCTAACAACTCCACATCCAGAGACAAGTTCAGCGCCCAAGCCATTTTCAGCTACCATGCAAAATGATGGCTCTGGCAGCACATATGCCTGAAAGTGTATGTGATCCCTGGGGAACTGAGTGTGTGGGTGAATGGCAATATTCGAATTGGCCAGCAGGGGTCTTCCAGTGCCAAAACGACTCCACTTGGCTCATTCACTTCACATACCATCAGCTTGTCGAGCAGATCTAGAGGGAAACCCTGTTTGGTCACTTCTTGTCCAATGTCCATGGAGCCCAGGATGATGCAATCAAGCATGTTGAGCACCCACACAAAACAAGCATGCAGATCCTCAGTCCAGGCGCTAACAACTCCACATCCAGAAACAAGTTCAGCGCCCAAGCCATTTTCAGCTACCATGCAACATGATGGCTCTGGCAGCACATATGCCTGAAAGTGTATGTGATCCCTGGGGAACTGAGTGTGTGGGTGAATGGCAATATTCGAATTGGCCAGCAGGGGTCTTCCAGTGCCAAAACGACTCCACTTGGCTCATTCACTTCACATACCATCAGCTTGTCGAGCAGATCTAGAGGGAAACCCTGTTTGGTCACTTCTTGTCCAATGTCCATGGAGCCCAGGATGATGCAATCAAGCATGTTGAGCACCCACACAAAACAAGGATGCAGATCCTCAGTCCAGGCGCTAACAACTCCACATCCAGAGACAAGTTCAGCGCCCAAGCCATTTTCAGCTACCATGCAACATGATGGCTCTGGCAGCACATATGCCTGAAAGTGTATGTGGTCCCTGGGGAACTGAGTGTGTGGGTGAATGGCAATATTCGAATTGGCCAGCAGGGGTCTTCCAGTGCCAAAATGACTCCACTTGGCTCATTCACTTCACATACCATCAGCTTGTCGAGCAGATCTAGAGGGAAACCCTGTTTGGTCACTTCTTGTCCAATGTCCATGGAGCCCAGGATGATGCAATCAAGCATGTTGAGCACCCACACAAAACAAGGATGCAGATCCTCAGTCCAGGCGCTAACAACTCCACATCCAGAGACAAGTTCAGCGCCCAAGCCATTTTCAGCTACCATGCAACATGATGGCTCTGGCAGCACATATGCCTGAAAGTGTATGTGATCCCTGGGGAACTGAGTGTGTGGGTGAATGGCAATATTCGAATTGGCCAGCAGGGGTCTTCCAGTGCCAAAACGACTCCACTTGGCTCATTCACTTCACATACCATCAGCTTGTCGAGCAGATCTAGAGGGAAACCCTGTTTGGTCACTTCTTGTCCAATGTCCATGGAGCCCAGGATGATGCAATCAAGCATGTTGAGCACCCACACAAAACAAGGATGCAGATCCTCAGTCCAGGCGCTAACAACTCCACATCCAGAGACAAGTTCAGCGCCCAAGCCATTTTCAGCTACCATGCAACATGATGGCTCTGGCAGCACATATGCCTGAAAGTGTATGTGATCCCTGGGGAACTGAGTGTGTGGGTGAATGGCAATATTCGAATTGGCCAGCAGGGGTCTTCCAGTGCCAAAACGACTCCACTTGGCTCATTCACTTCACATACCATCAGCTTGTCGAGCAGATCTAGAGGGAAACCCTGTTTGGTCACTTCTTGTCCAATGTCCATGGAGCCCAGGATGATGCAATCAAGCATGTTGAGCACCCACACAAAACAAGGATGCAGATCCTCAGTCCAGGCGCTAACAACTCCACATCCAGAGACAAGTTCAGCGCCCAAGCCATTTTCAGCTACCATGCAACATGATGGCTCTGGCAGCACATATGCCTGAAAGTGTATGTGATCCCTGGGGAACTGAGTGTGTGGGTGAATGGCAATATTCGAATTGGCCAGCAGGGGTCTTCCAGTGCCAAAACGACTCCACTTGGCTCATTCACTTCACATACCATCAGCTTGTCGAGCAGATCTAGAGGGAAACCCTGTTTGGTCACTTCTTGTCCAATGTCCATGGAGCCCAGGATGATGCAATCAAGCATGTTGAGCACCCACACAAAACAAGGATGCAGATCCTCAGTCCAGGCGCTAACAACTCCACATCCAGAGACAAGTTCAGCGCCCAAGCCATTTTCAGCTACCATGCAACATGATGGCTCTGGCAGCACATATGCCTGAAAGTGTATGTGATCCCTGGGGAACTGAGTGTGTGGGTGAATGGCAATATTCGAATTGGCCAGCAGGGGTCTTCCAGTGCCAAAACGACTCCACTTGGCTCATTCACTTCACATACCATCAGCTTGTCGAGCAGATCTAGAGGGAAACCCTGTTTGGTCACTTCTTGTCCAATGTCCATGGAGCCCAGGATGATGCAATCAAGCATGTTGAGCACCCACACAAAACAAGGATGCAGATCCTCAGTCCAGGCGCTAACAACTCCACATCCAGAGACAAGTTCAGCGCCCAAGCCATTTTCAGCTACCATGCAACATGATGGCTCTGGCAGC
This sequence comes from Ochotona curzoniae, assembly GCF_017591425.1. Classification (NCBI taxonomy): domain Eukaryota; kingdom Metazoa; phylum Chordata; class Mammalia; order Lagomorpha; family Ochotonidae; genus Ochotona; species Ochotona curzoniae. Next base: position 52,368 of record NW_024466104.1, read on the forward strand.
ACATATGCCTGAAAGTGTATGTGATCCCTGGGGAACTGAGTGTGTGGGTGAATGGCAATATTCGAATTGGCCAGCAGGGGTCTTCCAGTGCCAAAACGACTCCACTTGGCTCATTCACTTCACATACCATCAGCTTGTCGAGCAGATCTAGAGGGAAACCCTGTTTGGTCACTTCTTGTCCAATGTCCATGGAGCCCAGGATGATGCAATCAAGCATGTTGAGCACCCACACAAAACAAGGATGCAGATCCTCAGTCCAGGCGCTAACAACTCCACATCCAGAGACAAGTTCAGCGCCCAAGCCATTTTCAGCTACCATGCAACATGATGGCTCTGGCAGCACATATGCCTGAAAGTGTATGTGATCCCTGGGGAACTGAGTGTGTGGGTGAATGGCAATATTCGAATTGGCCAGCAGGGGTCTTCCAGTGCCAAAACGACTCCACTTGGCTCATTCACTTCACATACCATCAGCTTGTCGAGCAGATCTAGAGGGAAACCCTGTTTGGTCACTTCTTGTCCAATGTCCATGGAGCCCAGGATGATGCAATCAAGCATGTTGAGCACCCACACAAAACAAGGATGCAGATCCTCAGTCCAGGCGCTAACAACTCCACATCCAGAGACAAGTTCAGCGCCCAAGCCATTTTCAGCTACCATGCAACATGATGGCTCTGGCAGCACATATGCCTGAAAGTGTATGTGATCCCTGGGGAACTGAGTGTGTGGGTGAATGGCAATATTCGAATTGGCCAGCAGGGGTCTTCCAGTGCCAAAACGACTCCACTTGGCTCATTCACTTCACATACCATCAGCTTGTCGAGCAGATCTAGAGGGAAACCCTGTTTGGTCACTTCTTGTCCAATGTCCATGGAGCCCAGGATGATGCAATCAAGCATGTTGAGCACCCACACAAAACAAGGATGCAGATCCTCAGTCCAGGCGCTAACAACTCCACATCCAGAGACAAGTTCAGCGCCCAAGCCATTTTCAGCTACCATGCAACATGATGGCTCTGGCAGCACATATGCCTGAAAGTGTATGTGATCCCTGGGGAACTGAGTGTGTGGGTGAATGGCAATATTCGAATTGGCCAGCAGGGTCTTCCAGTGCCAAAACGACTCCACTTGGCTCATTCACTTCACATACCATCAGCTTGTCGAGCAGATCTAGAGGGAAACCCTGTTTGGTCACTTCTTGTCCAATGTCCATGGAGCCCAGGATGATGCAATCAAGCATGTTGAGCACCCACACAAAACAAGGATGCAGATCCTCAGTCCAGGCGCTAACAACTCCACATCCAGAGACAAGTTCAGCGCCCAAGCCATTTTCAGCTACCATGCAACATGATGGCTCTGGCAGCACATATGCCTGAAAGTGTATGTGATCCCTGGGGAACTGAGTGTGTGGGTGAATGGCAATATTCGAATTGGCCAGCAGGGGTCTTCCAGTGCCAAAACGACTCCACTTGGCTCATTCACTTCACATACCATCAGCTTGTCGAGCAGATCTAGAGGGAAACCCTGTTTGGTCACTTCTTGTCCAATGTCCATGGAGCCCAGGATGATGCAATCAAGCATGTTGAGCACCCACACAAAACAAGGATGCAGATCCTCAGTCCAGGCGCTAACAACTCCACATCCAGAGACAAGTTCAGCGCCCAAGCCATTTTCAGCTACCATGCAACATGATGGCTCTGGCAGCACATATGCCTGAAAGTGTATGTGATCCCTGGGGAACTGAGTGTGTGGGTGAATGGCAATATTCGAATTGGCCAGCAGGGGTCTTCCAGTGCCAAAACGACTCCACTTGGCTCATTCACTTCACATACCATCAGCTTGTCGAGCAGATCTAGAGGGAAACCCTGTTTGGTCACTTCTTGTCCAATGTCCATGGAGCCCAGGATGATGCAATCAAGCATGTTGAGCACCCACACAAAACAAGGATGCAGATCCTCAGTCCAGGCGCTAACAACTCCACATCCAGAGACAAGTTCAGCGCCCAAGCCATTTTCAGCTACCATGCAACATGATGGCTCTGGCAGCACATATGCCTGAAAGTGTATGTGATCCCTGGGGAACTGAGTGTGTGGGTGAATGGCAATATTCGAATTGGCCAGCAGGGGTCTTCCAGTGCCAAAACGACTCCACTTGGCTCATTCACTTCACATACCATCAGCTTGTCGAGCAGATCTAGAGGGAAACCCTGTTTGGTCACTTCTTGTCCAATGTCCATGGAGCCCAGGATGATGCAATCAAGCATGTTGAGCACCCACACAAAACAAGGATGCAGATCCTCAGTCCAGGCGCTAACAACTCCACATCCAGAGACAAGTTCAGCGCCCAAGCCATTTTCAGCTACCATGCAACATGATGGCTCTGGCAGCACATATGCCTGAAAGTGTATGTGATCCCTGGGGAACTGAGTGTGTGGGTGAATGGCAATATTCGAATTGGCCAGCAGGGTCTTCCAGTGCCAAAACGACTCCACTTGGCTCATTCACTTCACATACCATCAGCTTGTCGAGCAGATCTAGAGGGAAACCCTGTTTGGTCACTTCTTGTCCAATGTCCATGGAGCCCAGGATGATGCAATCAAGCATGTTGAGCACCCACACAAAACAAGGATGCAGATCCTCAGTCCAGGCGCTAACAACTCCACATCCAGAGACAAGTTCAGCGCCCAAGCCATTTTCAGCTACCATGCAACATGATGGCTCTGGCAGCACATATGCCTGAAAGTGTATGTGATCCCTGGGGAACTGAGTGTGTGGGTGAATGGCAATATTCGAATTGGCCAGCAGGGGTCTTCCAGTGCCAAAACGACTCCACTTGGCTCATTCACTTCACATACCATCAGCTTGTCGAGCAGATCTAGAGGGAAACCCTGTTTGGTCACTTCTTGTCCAATGTCCATGGAGCCCAGGATGATGCAATCAAGCATGTTGAGCACCCACACAAAACAAGGATGCAGATCCTCAGTCCAGGCGCTAACAACTCCACATCCAGAGACAAGTTCAGCGCCCAAGCCATTTTCAGCTACCATGCAACATGATGGCTCTGGCAGCACATATGCCTGAAAGTGTATGTGATCCCTGGGGAACTGAGTGTGTGGGTGAATGGCAATATTCGAATTGGCCAGCAGGGGTCTTCCAGTGCCAAAACGACTCCACTTGGCTCATTCACTTCACATACCATCAGCTTGTCGAGCAGATCTAGAGGGAAACCCTGTTTGGTCACTTCTTGTCCAATGTCCATGGAGCCCAGGATGATGCAATCAAGCATGTTGAGCACCCACACAAAACAAGGATGCAGATCCTCAGTCCAGGCGCTAACAACTCCACATCCAGAGACAAGTTCAGCGCCCAAGCCATTTTCAGCTACCATGCAACATGATGGCTCTGGCAGCACATATGCCTGAAAGTGTATGTGATCCCTGGGGAACTGAGTGTGTGGGTGAATGGCAATATTCGAATTGGCCAGCAGGGGTCTTCCAGTGCCAAAACGACTCCACTTGGCTCATTCACTTCACATACCATCAGCTTGTCGAGCAGATCTAGAGGGAAACCCTGTTTGGTCACTTCTTGTCCAATGTCCATGGAGCCCAGGATGATGCAATCAAGCATGTTGAGCACCCACACAAAACAAGGATGCAGATCCTCAGTCCAGGCGCTAACAACTCCACATCCAGAGACAAGTTCAGCGCCCAAGCCATTTTCAGCTACCATGCAACATGATGGCTCTGGCAGCACATATGCCTGAAAGTGTATGTGATCCCTGGGGAACTGAGTGTGTGGGTGAATGGCAATATTCGAATTGGCCAGCAGGGGTCTTCCAGTGCCAAAACGACTCCACTTGGCTCATTCACTTCACATACCATCAGCTTGTCGAGCAGATCTAGAGGGAAACCCTGTTTGGTCACTTCTTGTCCAATGTCCATGGAGCCCAGGATGATGCAATCAAGCATGTTGAGCACCCACACAAAACAAGGATGCAGATCCTCAGTCCAGGCGCTAACAACTCCACATCCAGAGACAAGTTCAGCGCCCAAGCCATTTTCAGCTACCATGCAACATGATGGCTCTGGCAGCACATATGCCTGAAAGTGTATGTGATCCCTGGGGAACTGAGTGTGTGGGTGAATGGCAATATTCGAATTGGCCAGCAGGGGTCTTCCAGTGCCAAAACGACTCCACTTGGCTCATTCACTTCACATACCATCAGCTTGTCGAGCAGATCTAGAGGGAAACCCTGTTTGGTCACTTCTTGTCCAATGTCCATGGAGCCCAGGATGATGCAATCAAGCATGTTGAGCACCCACACAAAACAAGGATGCAGATCCTCAGTCCAGGCGCTAACAACTCCACATCCAGAGACAAGTTCAGCGCCCAAGCCATTTTCAGCTACCATGCAACATGATGGCTCTGGCAGCACATATGCCTGAAAGTGTATGTGATCCCTGGGGAACTGAGTGTGTGGGTGAATGGCAATATTCGAATTGGCCAGCAGGGTCTTCCAGTGCCAAAACGACTCCACTTGGCTCATTCACTTCACATACCATCAGCTTGTCGAGCAGATCTAGAGGGAAACCCTGTTTGGTCACTTCTTGTCCAATGTCCATGGAGCCCAGGATGATGCAATCAAGCATGTTGAGCACCCACACAAAACAAGGATGCAGATCCTCAGTCCAGGCGCTAACAACTCCACATCCAGAGACAAGTTCAGCGCCCAAGCCATTTTCAGCTACCATGCAACATGATGGCTCTGGCAGCACATATGCCTGAAAGTGTATGTGATCCCTGGGGAACTGAGTGTGTGGGTGAATGGCAATATTCGAATTGGCCAGCAGGGGTCTTCCAGTGCCAAAACGACTCCACTTGGCTCATTCACTTCACATACCATCAGCTTGTCGAGCAGATCTAGAGGGAAACCCTGTTTGGTCACTTCTTGTCCAATGTCCATGGAGCCCAGGATGATGCAATCAAGCATGTTGAGCACCCACACAAAACAAGGATGCAGATCCTCAGTCCAGGCGCTAACAACTCCACATCCAGAGACAAGTTCAGCGCCCAAGCCATTTTCAGCTACCATGCAACATGATGGCTCTGGCAGCACATATGCCTGAAAGTGTATGTGATCCCTGGGGAACTGAGTGTGTGGGTGAATGGCAATATTCGAATTGGCCAGCAGGGGTCTTCCAGTGCCAAAACGACTCCACTTGGCTCATTCACTTCACATACCATCAGCTTGTCGAGCAGATCTAGAGGGAAACCCTGTTTGGTCACTTCTTGTCCAATGTCCATGGAGCCCAGGATGATGCAATCAAGCATGTTGAGCACCCACACAAAACAAGGATGCAGATCCTCAGTCCAGGCGCTAACAACTCCACATCCAGAGACAAGTTCAGCGCCCAAGCCATTTTCAGCTACCATGCAACATGATGGCTCTGGCAGCACATATGCCTGAAAGTGTATGTGATCCCTGGGGAACTGAGTGTGTGGGTGAATGGCAATATTCGAATTGGCCAGCAGGGGTCTTCCAGTGCCAAAACGACTCCACTTGGCTCATTCACTTCACATACCATCAGCTTGTCGAGCAGATCTAGAGGGAAACCCTGTTTGGTCACTTCTTGTCCAATGTCCATGGAGCCCAGGATGATGCAATCAAGCATGTTGAGCACCCACACAAAACAAGGATGCAGATCCTCAGTCCAGGCGCTAACAACTCCACATCCAGAGACAAGTTCAGCGCCCAAGCCATTTTCAGCTACCATGCAACATGATGGCTCTGGCAGCACATATGCCTGAAAGTGTATGTGATCCCTGGGGAACTGAGTGTGTGGGTGAATGGCAATATTCGAATTGGCCAGCAGGGTCTTCCAGTGCCAAAACGACTCCACTTGGCTCATTCACTTCACATACCATCAGCTTGTCGAGCAGATCTAGAGGGAAACCCTGTTTGGTCACTTCTTGTCCAATGTCCATGGAGCCCAGGATGATGCAATCAAGCATGTTGAGCACCCACACAAAACAAGGATGCAGATCCTCAGTCCAGGCGCTAACAACTCCACATCCAGAGACAAGTTCAGCGCCCAAGCCATTTTCAGCTACCATGCAACATGATGGCTCTGGCAGCACATATGCCTGAAAGTGTATGTGATCCCTGGGGAACTGAGTGTGTGGGTGAATGGCAATATTCGAATTGGCCAGCAGGGGTCTTCCAGTGCCAAAACGACTCCACTTGGCTCATTCACTTCACATACCATCAGCTTGTCGAGCAGATCTAGAGGGAAACCCTGTTTGGTCACTTCTTGTCCAATGTCCATGGAGCCCAGGATGATGCAATCAAGCATGTTGAGCACCCACACAAAACAAGGATGCAGATCCTCAGTCCAGGCGCTAACAACTCCACATCCAGAGACAAGTTCAGCGCCCAAGCCATTTTCAGCTACCATGCAACATGATGGCTCTGGCAGCACATATGCCTGAAAGTGTATGTGATCCCTGGGGAACTGAGTGTGTGGGTGAATGGCAATATTCGAATTGGCCAGCAGGGGTCTTCCAGTGCCAAAACGACTCCACTTGGCTCATTCACTTCACATACCATCAGCTTGTCGAGCAGATCTAGAGGGAAACCCTGTTTGGTCACTTCTTGTCCAATGTCCATGGAGCCCAGGATGATGCAATCAAGCATGTTGAGCACCCACACAAAACAAGGATGCAGATCCTCAGTCCAGGCGCTAACAACTCCACATCCAGAGACAAGTTCAGCGCCCAAGCCATTTTCAGCTACCATGCAACATGATGGCTCTGGCAGCACATATGCCTGAAAGTGTATGTGATCCCTGGGGAACTGAGTGTGTGGGTGAATGGCAATATTCGAATTGGCCAGCAGGGGTCTTCCAGTGCCAAAACGACTCCACTTGGCTCATTCACTTCACATACCATCAGCTTGTCGAGCAGATCTAGAGGGAAACCCTGTTTGGTCACTTCTTGTCCAATGTCCATGGAGCCCAGGATGATGCAATCAAGCATGTTGAGCACCCACACAAAACAAGGATGCAGATCCTCAGTCCAGGCGCTAACAACTCCACATCCAGAGACAAGTTCAGCGCCCAAGCCATTTTCAGCTACCATGCAACATGATGGCTCTGGCAGCACATATGCCTGAAAGTGTATGTGATCCCTGGGGAACTGAGTGTGTGGGTGAATGGCAATATTCGAATTGGCCAGCAGGGGTCTTCCAGTGCCAAAACGACTCCACTTGGCTCATTCACTTCACATACCATCAGCTTGTCGAGCAGATCTAGAGGGAAACCCTGTTTGGTCACTTCTTGTCCAATGTCCATGGAGCCCAGGATGATGCAATCAAGCATGTTGAGCACCCACACAAAACAAGGATGCAGATCCTCAGTCCAGGCGCTAACAACTCCACATCCAGAGACAAGTTCAGCGCCCAAGCCATTTTCAGCTACCATGCAACATGATGGCTCTGGCAGCACATATGCCTGAAAGTGTATGTGATCCCTGGGGAACTGAGTGTGTGGGTGAATGGCAATATTCGAATTGGCCAGCAGGGGTCTTCCAGTGCCAAAACGACTCCACTTGGCTCATTCACTTCACATACCATCAGCTTGTCGAGCAGATCTAGAGGGAAACCCTGTTTGGTCACTTCTTGTCCAATGTCCATGGAGCCCAGGATGATGCAATCAAGCATGTTGAGCACCCACACAAAACAAGGATGCAGATCCTCAGTCCAGGCGCTAACAACTCCACATCCAGAGACAAGTTCAGCGCCCAAGCCATTTTCAGCTACCATGCAACATGATGGCTCTGGCAGCACATATGCCTGAAAGTGTATGTGATCCCTGGGGAACTGAGTGTGTGGGTGAATGGCAATATTCGAATTGGCCAGCAGGGGTCTTCCAGTGCCAAAACGACTCCACTTGGCTCATTCACTTCACATACCATCAGCTTGTCGAGCAGATCTAGAGGGAAACCCTGTTTGGTCACTTCTTGTCCAATGTCCATGGAGCCCAGGATGATGCAATCAAGCATGTTGAGCACCCACACAAAACAAGGATGCAGATCCTCAGTCCAGGCGCTAACAACTCCACATCCAGAGACAAGTTCAGCGCCCAAGCCATTTTCAGCTACCATGCAACATGATGGCTCTGGCAGCACATATGCCTGAAAGTGTATGTGATCCCTGGGGAACTGAGTGTGTGGGTGAATGGCAATATTCGAATTGGCCAGCAGGGGTCTTCCAGTGCCAAAACGACTCCACTTGGCTCATTCACTTCACATACCATCAGCTTGTCAAGCAGATCTAGAGGGAAACCCTGTTTGGTCACTTCTTGTCCAATGTCCATGGAGCCCAGGATGATGCAATCAAGCATGTTGAGCACCCACACAAAACAAGGATGCAGATCCTCAGTCCAGGCGCTAACAACTCCACATCCAGAGACAAGTTCAGCGCCCAAGCCATTTTCAGCTACCATGCAACATGATGGCTCTGGCAGCACATATGCCTGAAAGTGTATGTGATCCCTGGGGAACTGAGTGTGTGGGTGAATGGCAATATTCGAATTGGCCAGCAGGGGTCTTCCAGTGCCAAAACGACTCCACTTGGCTCATTCACTTCACATACCATCAGCTTGTCGAGCAGATCTAGAGGGAAACCCTGTTTGGTCACTTCTTGTCCAATGTCCATGGAGCCCAGGATGATGCAATCAAGCATGTTGAGCACCCACACAAAACAAGGATGCAGATCCTCAGTCCAGGCGCTAACAACTCCACATCCAGAGACAAGTTCAGCGCCCAAGCCATTTTCAGCTACCATGCAACATGATGGCTCTGGCAGCACATATGCCTGAAAGTGTATGTGATCCCTGGGGAACTGAGTGTGTGGGTGAATGGCAATATTCGAATTGGCCAGCAGGGGTCTTCCAGTGCCAAAACGACTCCACTTGGCTCATTCACTTCACATACCATCAGCTTGTCGAGCAGATCTAGAGGGAAACCCTGTTTGGTCACTTCTTGTCCAATGTCCATGGAGCCCAGGATGATGCAATCAAGCATGTTGAGCACCCACACAAAACAAGGATGCAGATCCTCAGTCCAGGCGCTAACAACTCCACATCCAGAGACAAGTTCAGCGCCCAAGCCATTTTCAGCTACCATGCAACATGATGGCTCTGGCAGCACATATGCCTGAAAGTGTATGTGATCCCTGGGGAACTGAGTGTGTGGGTGAATGGCAATATTCGAATTGGCCAGCAGGGGTCTTCCAGTGCCAAAACGACTCCACTTGGCTCATTCACTTCACATACCATCAGCTTGTCGAGCAGATCTAGAGGGAAACCCTGTTTGGTCACTTCTTGTCCAATGTCCATGGAGCCCAGGATGATGCAATCAAGCATGTTGAGCACCCACACAAAACAAGGATGCAGATCCTCAGTCCAGGCGCTAACAACTCCACATCCAGAGACAAGTTCAGCGCCCAAGCCATTTTCAGCTACCATGCAACATGATGGCTCTGGCAGCACATATGCCTGAAAGTGTATGTGATCCCTGGGGAACTGAGTGTGTGGGTGAATGGCAATATTCGAATTGGCCAGCAGGGGTCTTCCAGTGCCAAAACGACTCCACTTGGCTCATTCACTTCACATACCATCAGCTTGTCGAGCAGATCTAGAGGGAAACCCTGTTTGGTCACTTCTTGTCCAATGTCCATGGAGCCCAGGATGATGCAATCAAGCATGTTGAGCACCCACACAAAACAAGGATGCAGATCCTCAGTCCAGGCGCTAACAACTCCACATCCAGAGACAAGTTCAGCGCCCAAGCCATTTTCAGCTACCATGCAACATGATGGCTCTGGCAGCACATATGCCTGAAAGTGTATGTGATCCCTGGGGAACTGAGTGTGTGGGTGAATGGCAATATTCGAATTGGCCAGCAGGGTCTTCCAGTGCCAAAACGACTCCACTTGGCTCATTCACTTCACATACCATCAGCTTGTCGAGCAGATCTAGAGGGAAACCCTGTTTGGTCACTTCTTGTCCAATGTCCATGGAGCCCAGGATGATGCAATCAAGCATGTTGAGCACCCACACAAAACAAGGATGCAGATCCTCAGTCCAGGCGCTAACAACTCCACATCCAGAGACAAGTTCAGCGCCCAAGCCATTTTCAGCTACCATGCAACATGATGGCTCTGGCAGCACATATGCCTGAAAGTGTATGTGATCCCTGGGGAACTGAGTGTGTGGGTGAATGGCAATATTCGAATTGGCCAGCAGGGGTCTTCCAGTGCCAAAACGACTCCACTTGGCTCATTCACTTCACATACCATCAGCTTGTCGAGCAGATCTAGAGGGAAACCCTGTTTGGTCACTTCTTGTCCAATGTCCATGGAGCCCAGGATGATGCAATCAAGCATGTTGAGCACCCACACAAAACAAGGATGCAGATCCTCAGTCCAGGCGCTAACAACTCCACATCCAGAGACAAGTTCAGCGCCCAAGCCATTTTCAGCTACCATGCAACATGATGGCTCTGGCAGCACATATGCCTGAAAGTGTATGTGATCCCTGGGGAACTGAGTGTGTGGGTGAATGGCAATATTCGAATTGGCCAGCAGGGGTCTTCCAGTGCCAAAACGACTCCACTTGGCTCATTCACTTCACATACCATCAGCTTGTCGAGCAGATCTAGAGGGAAACCCTGTTTGGTCACTTCTTGTCCAATGTCCATGGAGCCCAGGATGATGCAATCAAGCATGTTGAGCACCCACACAAAACAAGGATGCAGATCCTCAGTCCAGGCGCTAACAACTCCACATCCAGAGACAAGTTCAGCGCCCAAGCCATTTTCAGCTACCATGCAACATGATGGCTCTGGCAGCACATATGCCTGAAAGTGTATGTGATCCCTGGGGAACTGAGTGTGTGGGTGAATGGCAATATTCGAATTGGCCAGCAGGGTCTTCCAGTGCCAAAACGACTCCACTTGGCTCATTCACTTCACATACCATCAGCTTGTCGAGCAGATCTAGAGGGAAACCCTGTTTGGTCACTTCTTGTCCAATGTCCATGGAGCCCAGGATGATGCAATCAAGCATGTTGAGCACCCACACAAAACAAGGATGCAGATCCTCAGTCCAGGCGCTAACAACTCCACATCCAGAGACAAGTTCAGCGCCCAAGCCATTTTCAGCTACCATGCAACATGATGGCTCTGGCAGCACATATGCCTGAAAGTGTATGTGATCCCTGGGGAACTGAGTGTGTGGGTGAATGGCAATATTCGAATTGGCCAGCAGGGGTCTTCCAGTGCCAAAACGACTCCACTTGGCTCATTCACTTCACATACCATCAGCTTGTCGAGCAGATCTAGAGGGAAACCCTGTTTGGTCACTTCTTGTCCAATGTCCATGGAGCCCAGGATGATGCAATCAAGCATGTTGAGCACCCACACAAAACAAGGATGCAGATCCTCAGTCCAGGCGCTAACAACTCCACATCCAGAGACAAGTTCAGCGCCCAAGCCATTTTCAGCTACCATGCAACATGATGGCTCTGGCAGCACATATGCCTGAAAGTGTATGTGATCCCTGGGGAACTGAGTGTGTGGGTGAATGGCAATATTCGAATTGGCCAGCAGGGTCTTCCAGTGCCAAAACGACTCCACTTGGCTCATTCACTTCACATACCATCAGCTTGTCGAGCAGATCTAGAGGGAAACCCTGTTTGGTCACTTCTTGTCCAATGTCCATGGAGCCCAGGATGATGCAATCAAGCATGTTGAGCACCCACACAAAACAAGGATGCAGATCCTCAGTCCAGGCGCTAACAACTCCACATCCAGAGACAAGTTCAGCGCCCAAGCCATTTTCAGCTACCATGCAACATGATGGCTCTGGCAGCACATATGCCTGAAAGTGTATGTGATCCCTGGGGAACTGAGTGTGTGGGTGAATGGCAATATTCGAATTGGCCAGCAGGGGTCTTCCAGTGCCAAAACGACTCCACTTGGCTCATTCACTTCACATACCATCAGCTTGTCGAGCAGATCTAGAGGGAAACCCTGTTTGGTCACTTCTTGTCCAATGTCCATGGAGCCCAGGATGATGCAATCAAGCATGTTGAGCACCCACACAAAACAAGGATGCAGATCCTCAGTCCAGGCGCTAACAACTCCACATCCAGAGACAAGTTCAGCGCCCAAGCCATTTTCAGCTACCATGCAACATGATGGCTCTGGCAGCACATATGCCTGAAAGTGTATGTGATGCCTGGGGAACTGAGTGTGTGGGTGAATGGCAATATTCGAATTGGCCAGCAGGGTCTTCCAGTGCCAAAACGACTCCACTTGGCTCATTCACTTCACATACCATCAGCTTGTCGAGCAGATCTAGAGGGAAACCCTGTTTGGTCACTTCTTGTCCAATGTCCATGGAGCCCAGGATGATGCAATCAAGCATGTTGAGCACCCACACAAAACAAGGATGCAGATCCTCAGTCCAGGCGCTAACAACTCCACATCCAGAGACAAGTTCAGCGCCCAAGCCATTTTCAGCTACCATGCAACATGATGGCTCTGGCAGCACATATGCCTGAAAGTGTATGTGATCCCTGGGGAACTGAGTGTGTGGGTGAATGGCAATATTCGAATTGGCCAGCAGGGGTCTTCCAGTGCCAAAACGACTCCACTTGGCTCATTCACTTCACATACCATCAGCTTGTCGAACAGATCTAGAGGGAAACCCTGTTTGGTCACTTCTTGTCCAATGTCCATGGAGCCCAGGATGATGCAATCAAGCATGTTGAGCACCCACACAAAACAAGGATGCAGATCCTCAGTCCAGGCGCTAACAACTCCACATCCAGAGACAAGTTCAGCGCCCAAGCCATTTTCAGCTACCATGCAACATGATGGCTCTGGCAGCACATATGCCTGAAAGTGTATGTGATCCCTGGGGAACTGAGTGTGTGGGTGAATGGCAATATTCGAATTGGCCAGCAGGGGTCTTCCAGTGCCAAAACGACTCCACTTGGCTCATTCACTTCACATACCATCAGCTTGTCGAGCAGATCTAGAGGGAAACCCTGTTTGGTCACTTCTTGTCCAATGTCCATGGAGCCCAGGATGATGCAATCAAGCATGTTGAGCACCCACACAAAACAAGGATGCAGATCCTCAGTCCAGGCGCTAACAACTCCACATCCAGAGACAAGTTCAGCGCCCAAGCCATTTTCAGCTACCATGCAACATGATGGCTCTGGCAGCACATATGCCTGAAAGTGTATGTGATGCCTGGGGAACTGAGTGTGTGGGTGAATGGCAATATTCGAATTGGCCAGCAGGGTCTTCCAGTGCCAAAACGACTCCACTTGGCTCATTCACTTCACATACCATCAGCTTGTCGAGCAGATCTAGAGGGAAACCCTGTTTGGTCACTTCTTGTCCAATGTCCATGGAGCCCAGGATGATGCAATCAAGCATGTTGAGCACCCACACAAAACAAGGATGCAGATCCTCAGTCCAGGCGCTAACAACTCCACATCCAGAGACAAGTTCAGCGCCCAAGCCATTTTCAGCTACCATGCAACATGATGGCTCTGGCAGCACATATGCCTGAAAGTGTATGTGATCCTGGGGAACTGAGTGTGTGGGTGAATGGCAATATTCGAATTGGCCAGCAGGGGTCTTCCAGTGCCAAAACGACTCCACTTGGCTCATTCACTTCACATACCATCAGCTTGTCGAGCAGATCTAGAGGGAAACCCTGTTTGGTCACTTCTTGTCCAATGTCCATGGAGCCCAGGATGATGCAATCAAGCATGTTGAGCACCCACACAAAACAAGGATGCAGATCCTCAGTCCAGGCGCTAACAACTCCACATCCAGAGACAAGTTCAGCGCCCAAGCCATTTTCAGCTACCATGCAACATGATGGCTCTGGCAGCACATATGCCTGAAAGTGTATGTGATGCCTGGGGAACTGAGTGTGTGGGTGAATGGCAATATTCGAATTGGCCAGCAGGGGTCTTCCAGTGCCAAAACGACTCCACTTGGCTCATTCACTTCACATACCATCAGCTTGTCGAGCAGATCTAGAGGGAAACCCTGTTTGGTCACTTCTTGTCCAATGTCCATGGAGCCCAGGATGATGCAATCAAGCATGTTGAGCACCCACACAAAACAAGGATGCAGATCCTCAGTCCAGGCGCTAACAACTCCACATCCAGAGACAAGTTCAGCGCCCAAGCCATTTTCAGCTACCATGCAACATGATGGCTCTGGCAGCACATATGCCTGAAAGTGTATGTGATGCCTGGGGAACTGAGTGTGTGGGTGAATGGCAATATTCGAATTGGCCAGCAGGGGTCTTCCAGTGCCAAAACGACTCCACTTGGCTCATTCACTTCACATACCATCAGCTTGTCGAGCAGATCTAGAGGGAAACCCTGTTTGGTCACTTCTTGTCCAATGTCCATGGAGCCCAGGATGATGCAATCAAGCATGTTGAGCACCCACACAAAACAAGGATGCAGATCCTCAGTCCAGGCGCTAACAACTCCACATCCAGAGACAAGTTCAGCGCCCAAGCCATTTTCAGCTACCATGCAACATGATGGCTCTGGCAGCACATATGCCTGAAAGTGTATGTGATGCCTGGGGAACTGAGTGTGTGGGTGAATGGCAATATTCGAATTGGCCAGCAGGGGTCTTCCAGTGCCAAAACGACTCCACTTGGCTCATTCACTTCACATACCATCAGCTTGTCGAGCAGATCTAGAGGGAAACCCTGTTTGGTCACTTCTTGTCCAATGTCCATGGAGCCCAGGATGATGCAATCAAGCATGTTGAGCACCCACACAAAACAAGGATGCAGATCCTCAGTCCAGGCGCTAACAACTCCACATCCAGAGACAAGTTCAGCGCCCAAGCCATTTTCAGCTACCATGCAACATGATGGCTCTGGCAGCACATATGCCTGAAAGTGTATGTGATCCCTGGGGAACTGAGTGTGTGGGTGAATGGCAATATTCGAATTGGCCAGCAGGGTCTTCCAGTGCCAAAACGACTCCACTTGGCTCATTCACTTCACATACCATCAGCTTGTCGAGCAGATCTAGAGGGAAACCCTGTTTGGTCACTTCTTGTCCAATGTCCATGGAGCCCAGGATGATGCAATCAAGCATGTTGAGCACCCACACAAAACAAGGATGCAGATCCTCAGTCCAGGCGCTAACAACTCCACATCCAGAGACAAGTTCAGCGCCCAAGCCATTTTCAGCTACCATGCAACATGATGGCTCTGGCAGCACATATGCCTGAAAGTGTATGTGATGCCTGGGGAACTGAGTGTGTGGGTGAATGGCAATTTCGAATTGGCCAGCAGGGGTCTTCCAGTGCCAAAACGACTCCACTTGGCTCATTCACTTCACATACCATCAGCTTGTCGAGCAGATCTAGAGGGAAACCCTGTTTGGTCACTTCTTGTCCAATGTCCATGGAGCCCAGGATGATGCAATCAAGCATGTTGAGCACCCACACAAAACAAGGATGCAGATCCTCAGTCCAGGCGCTAACAACTCCACATCCAGAGACAAGTTCAGCGCCCAAGCCATTTTCAGCTACCATGCAACATGATGGCTCTGGCAGCACATATGCCTGAAAGTGTATGTGATCCCTGGGGAACTGAGTGTGTGGGTGAATGGCAATATTCGAATTGGCCAGCAGGGTCTTCCAGTGCCAAAACGACTCCACTTGGCTCATTCACTTCACATACCATCAGCTTGTCGAGCAGATCTAGAGGGAAACCCTGTTTGGTCACTTCTTGTCCAATGTCCATGGAGCCCAGGATGATGCAATCAAGCATGTTGAGCACCCACACAAAACAAGGATGCAGATCCTCAGTCCAGGCGCTAACAACTCCACATCCAGAGACAAGTTCAGCGCCCAAGCCATTTTCAGCTACCATGCAACATGATGGCTCTGGCAGCACATATGCCTGAAAGTGTATGTGATCCCTGGGGAACTGAGTGTGTGGGTGAATGGCAATATTCGAATTGGCCAGCAGGGGTCTTCCAGTGCCAAAACGACTCCACTTGGCTCATTCACTTCACATACCATCAGCTTGTCGAGCAGATCTAGAGGGAAACCCTGTTTGGTCACTTCTTGTCCAATGTCCATGGAGCCCAGGATGATGCAATCAAGCATGTTGAGCACCCACACAAAACAAGGATGCAGATCCTCAGTCCAGGCGCTAACAACTCCACATCCAGAGACAAGTTCAGCGCCCAAGCCATTTTCAGCTACCATGCAACATGATGGCTCTGGCAGCACATATGCCTGAAAGTGTATGTGATCCCTGGGGAACTGAGTGTGTGGGTGAATGGCAATATTCGAATTGGCCAGCAGGGGTCTTCCAGTGCCAAAACGACTCCACTTGGCTCATTCACTTCACATACCATCAGCTTGTCGAGCAGATCTAGAGGGAAACCCTGTTTGGTCACTTCTTGTCCAATGTCCATGGAGCCCAGGATGATGCAATCAAGCATGTTGAGCACCCACACAAAACAAGGATGCAGATCCTCAGTCCAGGCGCTAACAACTCCACATCCAGAGACAAGTTCAGCGCCCAAGCCATTTTCAGCTACCATGCAACATGATGGCTCTGGCAGCACATATGCCTGAAAGTGTATGTGATCCCTGGGGAACTGAGTGTGTGGGTGAATGGCAATATTCGAATTGGCCAGCAGGGGTCTTCCAGTGCCAAAACGACTCCACTTGGCTCATTCACTTCACATACCATCAGCTTGTCGAGCAGATCTAGAGGGAAACCCTGTTTGGTCACTTCTTGTCCAATGTCCATGGAGCCCAGGATGATGCAATCAAGCATGTTGAGCACCCACACAAAACAAGGATGCAGATCCTCAGTCCAGGCGCTAACAACTCCACATCCAGAGACAAGTTCAGCGCCCAAGCCATTTTCAGCTACCATGCAACATGATGGCTCTGGCAGCACATATGCCTGAAAGTGTATGTGATCCCTGGGGAACTGAGTGTGTGGGTGAATGGCAATATTCGAATTGGCCAGCAGGGGTCTTCCAGTGCCAAAACGACTCCACTTGGCTCATTCACTTCACATACCATCAGCTTGTCGAGCAGATCTAGAGGGAAACCCTGTTTGGTCACTTCTTGTCCAATGTCCATGGAGCCCAGGATGATGCAATCAAGCATGTTGAGCACCCACACAAAACAAGGATGCAGATCCTCAGTCCAGGCGCTAACAACTCCACATCCAGAGACAAGTTCAGCGCCCAAGCCATTTTCAGCTACCATGCAACATGATGGCTCTGGCAGCACATATGCCTGAAAGTGTATGTGATCCCTGGGGAACTGAGTGTGTGGGTGAATGGCAATATTGGAATTGGCCAGCAGGGGTCTTCCAGTGCCAAAACGACTCCACTTGGCTCATTCACTTCACATACCATCAGCTTGTCGAGCAGATCTAGAGGGAAACCCTGTTTGGTCACTTCTTGTCCAATGTCCATGGAGCCCAGGATGATGCAATCAAGCATGTTGAGCACCCACACAAAACAAGGATGCAGATCCTCAGTCCAGGCGCTAACAACTCCACATCCAGAGACAAGTTCAGCGCCCAAGCCATTTTCAGCTACCATGCAACATGATGGCTCTGGCAGCACATATGCCTGAAAGTGTATGTGATCCCTGGGGAACTGAGTGTGTGGGTGAATGGCAATATTCGAATTGGCCAGCAGGGGTCTTCCAGTGCCAAAACGACTCCACTTGGCTCATTCACTTCACATACCATCAGCTTGTCGAGCAGATCTAGAGGGAAACCCTGTTTGGTCACTTCTTGTCCAATGTCCATGGAGCCCAGGATGATGCAATCAAGCATGTTGAGCACCCACACAAAACAAGGATGCAGATCCTCAGTCCAGGCGCTAACAACTCCACATCCAGAGACAAGTTCAGCGCCCAAGCCATTTTCAGCTACCATGCAACATGATGGCTCTGGCAGCACATATGCCTGAAAGTGTATGTGATCCCTGGGGAACTGAGTGTGTGGGTGAATGGCAATATTCGAATTGGCCAGCAGGGGTCTTCCAGTGCCAAAACGACTCCACTTGGCTCATTCACTTCACATACCATCAGCTTGTCGAGCAGATCTAGAGGGAAACCCTGTTTGGTCACTTCTTGTCCAATGTCCATGGAGCCCAGGATGATGCAATCAAGCATGTTGAGCACCCACACAAAACAAGGATGCAGATCCTCAGTCCAGGCGCTAACAACTCCACATCCAGAGACAAGTTCAGCGCCCAAGCCATTTTCAGCTACCATGCAACATGATGGCTCTGGCAGCACATATGCCTGAAAGTGTATGTGATCCCTGGGGAACTGAGTGTGTGGGTGAATGGCAATATTCGAATTGGCCAGCAGGGTCTTCCAGTGCCAAAACGACTCCACTTGGCTCATTCACTTCACATACCATCAGCTTGTCGAGCAGATCTAGAGGGAAACCCTGTTTGGTCACTTCTTGTCCAATGTCCATGGAGCCCAGGATGATGCAATCAAGCATGTTGAGCACCCACACAAAACAAGGATGCAGATCCTCAGTCCAGGCGCTAACAACTCCACATCCAGAGACAAGTTCAGCGCCCAAGCCATTTTCAGCTACCATGCAACATGATGGCTCTGGCAGCACATATGCCTGAAAGTGTATGTGATCCCTGGGGAACTGAGTGTGTGGGTGAATGGCAATATTCGAATTGGCCAGCAGGGTCTTCCAGTGCCAAAACGACTCCACTTGGCTCATTCACTTCACAAACCATCAGCTTGTCGAGCAGATCTAGAGGGAAACCCTGTTTGGTCACTTCTTGTCCAATGTCCATGGAGCCCAGGATGATGCAATCAAGCATGTTGAGCACCCACACAAAACAAGGATGCAGATCCTCAGTCCAGGCGCTAACAACTCCACATCCAGAGACAAGTTCAGCGCCCAAGCCATTTTCAGCTACCATGCAACATGATGGCTCTGGCAGCACATATGCCTGAAAGTGTATGTGATCCCTGGGGAACTGAGTGTGTGGGTGAATGGCAATATTCGAATTGGCCAGCAGGGGTCTTCCAGTGCCAAAACGACTCCACTTGGCTCATTCACTTCACATACCATCAGCTTGTCGAGCAGATCTAGAGGGAAACCCTGTTTGGTCACTTCTTGTCCAATGTCCATGGAGCCCAGGATGATGCAATCAAGCATGTTGAGCACCCACACAAAACAAGGATGCAGATCCTCAGTCCAGGCGCTAACAACTCCACATCCAGAGACAAGTTCAGCGCCCAAGCCATTTTCAGCTACCATGCAACATGATGGCTCTGGCAGCACATATGCCTGAAAGTGTATGTGATCCCTGGGGAACTGAGTGTGTGGGTGAATGGCAATATTCGAATTGGCCAGCAGGGGTCTTCCAGTGCCAAAACGACTCCACTTGGCTCATTCACTTCACATACCATCAGCTTGTCGAGCAGATCTAGAGGGAAACCCTGTTTGGTCACTTCTTGTCCAATGTCCATGGAGCCCAGGATGATGCAATCAAGCATGTTGAGCACCCACACAAAACAAGGATGCAGATCCTCAGTCCAGGCGCTAACAACTCCACATCCAGAGACAAGTTCAGCGCCCAAGCCATTTTCAGCTACCATGCAACATGATGGCTCTGGCAGCACATATGCCTGAAAGTGTATGTGATCCCTGGGGAACTGAGTGTGTGGGTGAATGGCAATATTCGAATTGGCCAGCAGGGGTCTTCCAGTGCCAAAACGACTCCACTTGGCTCATTCACTTCACATACCATCAGCTTGTCGAGCAGATCTAGAGGGAAACCCTGTTTGGTCACTTCTTGTCCAATGTCCATGGAGCCCAGGATGATGCAATCAAGCATGTTGAGCACCCACACAAAACAAGGATGCAGATCCTCAGTCCAGGCGCTAACAACTCCACATCCAGAGACAAGTTCAGCGCCCAAGCCATTTTCAGCTACCATGCAACATGATGGCTCTGGCAGCACATATGCCTGAAAGTGTATGTGATCCCTGGGGAACTGAGTGTGTGGGTGAATGGCAATATTCGAATTGGCCAGCAGGGGTCTTCCAGTGCCAAAACGACTCCACTTGGCTCATTCACTTCACATACCATCAGCTTGTCGAGCAGATCTAGAGGGAAACCCTGTTTGGTCACTTCTTGTCCAATGTCCATGGAGCCCAGGATGATGCAATCAAGCATGTTGAGCACCCACACAAAACAAGGATGCAGATCCTCAGTCCAGGCGCTAACAACTCCACATCCAGAGACAAGTTCAGCGCCCAAGCCATTTTCAGCTACCATGCAACATGATGGCTCTGGCAGCACATATGCCTGAAAGTGTATGTGATCCCTGGGGAACTGAGTGTGTGGGTGAATGGCAATATTCGAATTGGCCAGCAGGGGTCTTCCAGTGCCAAAACGACTCCACTTGGCTCATTCACTTCACATACCATCAGCTTGTCGAGCAGATCTAGAGGGAAACCCTGTTTGGTCACTTCTTGTCCAATGTCCATGGAGCCCAGGATGATGCAATCAAGCATGTTGAGCACCCACACAAAACAAGGATGCAGATCCTCAGTCCAGGCGCTAACAACTCCACATCCAGAGACAAGTTCAGCGCCCAAGCCATTTTCAGCTACCATGCAACATGATGGCTCTGGCAGCACATATGCCTGAAAGTGTATGTGATCCCTGGGGAACTGAGTGTGTGGGTGAATGGCAATATTCGAATTGGCCAGCAGGGGTCTTCCAGTGCCAAAACGACTCCACTTGGCTCATTCACTTCACATACCATCAGCTTGTCGAGCAGATCTAGAGGGAAACCCTGTTTGGTCACTTCTTGTCCAATGTCCATGGAGCCCAGGATGATGCAATCAAGCATGTTGAGCACCCACACAAAACAAGGATGCAGATCCTCAGTCCAGGCGCTAACAACTCCACATCCAGAGACAAGTTCAGCGCCCAAGCCATTTTCAGCTACCATGCAACATGATGGCTCTGGCAGCACATATGCCTGAAAGTGTATGTGATCCCTGGGGAACTGAGTGTGTGGGTGAATGGCAATATTCGAATTGGCCAGCAGGGGTCTTCCAGTGCCAAAACGACTCCACTTGGCTCATTCACTTCACATACCATCAGCTTGTCGAGCAGATCTAGAGGGAAACCCTGTTTGGTCACTTCTTGTCCAATGTCCATGGAGCCCAGGATGATGCAATCAAGCATGTTGAGCACCCACACAAAACAAGGATGCAGATCCTCAGTCCAGGCGCTAACAACTCCACATCCAGAGACAAGTTCAGCGCCCAAGCCATTTTCAGCTACCATGCAACATGATGGCTCTGGCAGCACATATGCCTGAAAGTGTATGTGATCCCTGGGGAACTGAGTGTGTGGGTGAATGGCAATATTCGAATTGGCCAGCAGGGGTCTTCCAGTGCCAAAACGACTCCACTTGGCTCATTCACTTCACATACCATCAGCTTGTCGAGCAGATCTAGAGGGAAACCCTGTTTGGTCACTTCTTGTCCAATGTCCATGGAGCCCAGGATGATGCAATCAAGCATGTTGAGCACCCACACAAAACAAGGATGCAGATCCTCAGTCCAGGCGCTAACAACTCCACATCCAGAGACAAGTTCAGCGCCCAAGCCATTTTCAGCTACCATGCAACATGATGGCTCTGGCAGCACATATGCCTGAAAGTGTATGTGATCCCTGGGGAACTGAGTGTGTGGGTGAATGGCAATATTCGAATTGGCCAGCAGGGTCTTCCAGTGCCAAAACGACTCCACTTGGCTCATTCACTTCACATACCATCAGCTTGTCGAGCAGATCTAGAGGGAAACCCTGTTTGGTCACTTCTTGTCCAATGTCCATGGAGCCCAGGATGATGCAATCAAGCATGTTGAGCACCCACACAAAACAAGGATGCAGATCCTCAGTCCAGGCGCTAACAACTCCACATCCAGAGACAAGTTCAGCGCCCAAGCCATTTTCAGCTACCATGCAACATGATGGCTCTGGCAGCACATATGCCTGAAAGTGTATGTGATCCCTGGGGAACTGAGTGTGTGGGTGAATGGCAATATTCGAATTGGCCAGCAGGGGTCTTCCAGTGCCAAAACGACTCCACTTGGCTCATTCACTTCACATACCATCAGCTTGTCGAGCAGATCTAGAGGGAAACCCTGTTTGGTCACTTCTTGTCCAATGTCCATGGAGCCCAGGATGATGCAATCAAGCATGTTGAGCACCCACACAAAACAAGGATGCAGATCCTCAGTCCAGGCGCTAACAACTCCACATCCAGAGACAAGTTCAGCGCCCAAGCCATTTTCAGCTACCATGCAACATGATGGCTCTGGCAGCACATATGCCTGAAAGTGTATGTGATCCCTGGGGAACTGAGTGTGTGGGTGAATGGCAATATTCGAATTGGCCAGCAGGGGTCTTCCAGTGCCAAAACGACTCCACTTGGCTCATTCACTTCACATACCATCAGCTTGTCGAGCAGATCTAGAGGGAAACCCTGTTTGGTCACTTCTTGTCCAATGTCCATGGAGCCCAGGATGATGCAATCAAGCATGTTGAGCACCCACACAAAACAAGGATGCAGATCCTCAGTCCAGGCGCTAACAACTCCACATCCAGAGACAAGTTCAGCGCCCAAGCCATTTTCAGCTACCATGCAACATGATGGCTCTGGCAGCACATATGCCTGAAAGTGTATGTGATCCCTGGGGAACTGAGTGTGTGGGTGAATGGCAATATTCGAATTGGCCAGCAGGGGTCTTCCAGTGCCAAAACGACTCCACTTGGCTCATTCACTTCACATACCATCAGCTTGTCGAGCAGATCTAGAGGGAAACCCTGTTTGGTCACTTCTTGTCCAATGTCCATGGAGCCCAGGATGATGCAATCAAGCATGTTGAGCACCCACACAAAACAAGGATGCAGATCCTCAGTCCAGGCGCTAACAACTCCACATCCAGAGACAAGTTCAGCGCCCAAGCCATTTTCAGCTACCATGCAACATGATGGCTCTGGCAGCACATATGCCTGAAAGTGTATGTGATCCCTGGGGAACTGAGTGTGTGGGTGAATGGCAATATTCGAATTGGCCAGCAGGGGTCTTCCAGTGCCAAAACGACTCCACTTGGCTCATTCACTTCACATACCATCAGCTTGTCGAGCAGATCTAGAGGGAAACCCTGTTTGGTCACTTCTTGTCCAATGTCCATGGAGCCCAGGATGATGCAATCAAGCATGTTGAGCACCCACACAAAACAAGGATGCAGATCCTCAGTCCAGGCGCTAACAACTCCACATCCAGAGACAAGTTCAGCGCCCAAGCCATTTTCAGCTACCATGCAACATGATGGCTCTGGCAGCACATATGCCTGAAAGTGTATGTGATCCCTGGGGAACTGAGTGTGTGGGTGAATGGCAATATTCGAATTGGCCAGCAGGGGTCTTCCAGTGCCAAAACGACTCCACTTGGCTCATTCACTTCACATACCATCAGCTTGTCGAGCAGATCTAGAGGGAAACCCTGTTTGGTCACTTCTTGTCCAATGTCCATGGAGCCCAGGATGATGCAATCAAGCATGTTGAGCACCCACACAAAACAAGGATGCAGATCCTCAGTCCAGGCGCTAACAACTCCACATCCAGAGACAAGTTCAGCGCCCAAGCCATTTTCAGCTACCATGCAACATGATGGCTCTGGCAGCACATATGCCTGAAAGTGTATGTGATCCCTGGGGAACTGAGTGTGTGGGTGAATGGCAATATTCGAATTGGCCAGCAGGGGTCTTCCAGTGCCAAAACGACTCCACTTGGCTCATTCACTTCACATACCATCAGCTTGTCGAGCAGATCTAGAGGGAAACCCTGTTTGGTCACTTCTTGTCCAATGTCCATGGAGCCCAGGATGATGCAATCAAGCATGTTGAGCACCCACACAAAACAAGGATGCAGATCCTCAGTCCAGGCGCTAACAACTCCACATCCAGAGACAAGTTCAGCGCCCAAGCCATTTTCAGCTACCATGCAACATGATGGCTCTGGCAGCACATATGCCTGAAAGTGTATGTGATCCCTGGGGAACTGAGTGTGTGGGTGAATGGCAATATTCGAATTGGCCAGCAGGGGTCTTCCAGTGCCAAAACGACTCCACTTGGCTCATTCACTTCACATACCATCAGCTTGTCGAGCAGATCTAGAGGGAAACCCTGTTTGGTCACTTCTTGTCCAATGTCCATGGAGCCCAGGATGATGCAATCAAGCATGTTGAGCACCCACACAAAACAAGGATGCAGATCCTCAGTCCAGGCGCTAACAACTCCACATCCAGAGACAAGTTCAGCGCCCAAGCCATTTTCAGCTACCATGCAACATGATGGCTCTGGCAGCACATATGCCTGAAAGTGTATGTGATCCCTGGGGAACTGAGTGTGTGGGTGAATGGCAATATTCGAATTGGCCAGCAGGGGTCTTCCAGTGCCAAAACGACTCCACTTGGCTCATTCACTTCACATACCATCAGCTTGTCGAGCAGATCTAGAGGGAAACCCTGTTTGGTCACTTCTTGTCCAATGTCCATGGAGCCCAGGATGATGCAATCAAGCATGTTGAGCACCCACACAAAACAAGGATGCAGATCCTCAGTCCAGGCGCTAACAACTCCACATCCAGAGACAAGTTCAGCGCCCAAGCCATTTTCAGCTACCATGCAACATGATGGCTCTGGCAGCACATATGCCTGAAAGTGTATGTGATCCCTGGGGAACTGAGTGTGTGGGTGAATGGCAATATTCGAATTGGCCAGCAGGGTCTTCCAGTGCCAAAACGACTCCACTTGGCTCATTCACTTCACATACCATCAGCTTGTCGAGCACATCTAGAGGGAAACCCTGTTTGGTCACTTCTTGTCCAATGTCCATGGAGCCCAGGATGATGCAATCAAGCATGTTGAGCACCCACACAAAACAAGGATGCAGATCCTCAGTCCAGGCGCTAACAACTCCACATCCAGAGACAAGTTCAGCGCCCAAGCCATTTTCAGCTACCATGCAACATGATGGCTCTGGCAGCACATATGCCTGAAAGTGTATGTGATCCCTGGGGAACTGAGTGTGTGGGTGAATGGCAATATTCGAATTGGCCAGCAGGGGTCTTCCAGTGCCAAAACGACTCCACTTGGCTCATTCACTTCACATACCATCAGCTTGTCGAGCAGATCTAGAGGGAAACCCTGTTTGGTCACTTCTTGTCCAATGTCCATGGAGCCCAGGATGATGCAATCAAGCATGTTGAGCACCCACACAAAACAAGGATGCAGATCCTCAGTCCAGGCGCTAACAACTCCACATCCAGAGACAAGTTCAGCGCCCAAGCCATTTTCAGCTACCATGCAACATGATGGCTCTGGCAGCACATATGCCTGAAAGTGTATGTGATCCCTGGGGAACTGAGTGTGTGGGTGAATGGCAATATTCGAATTGGCCAGCAGGGGTCTTCCAGTGCCAAAACGACTCCACTTGGCTCATTCACTTCACATACCATCAGCTTGTCGAGCAGATCTAGAGGGAAACCCTGTTTGGTCACTTCTTGTCCAATGTCCATGGAGCCCAGGATGATGCAATCAAGCATGTTGAGCACCCACACAAAACAAGGATGCAGATCCTCAGTCCAGGCGCTAACAACTCCACATCCAGAGACAAGTTCAGCGCCCAAGCCATTTTCAGCTACCATGCAACATGATGGCTCTGGCAGCACATATGCCTGAAAGTGTATGTGATCCCTGGGGAACTGAGTGTGTGGGTGAATGGCAATATTCGAATTGGCCAGCAGGGTCTTCCAGTGCCAAAACGACTCCACTTGGCTCATTCACTTCACATACCATCAGCTTGTCGAG
>NW_024466105.1:0-4101 GCF_017591425.1 Ochotona curzoniae
GGGACACAGGTAGCTTGAATTTCTTCCACTGCTTTGCCCTAGCCATTATTGAGAAGTTGGATGTGAAGTCTGTGAAGTAGAGGAGCTGGGAAATGAACCAGTGGCCATATTCAATGCCAGTGTCACAACTGGTGGCTCTCTCCACTAGGCCTCAAGCCCCAACCCCAAGAGGATATTTTGACATTTCCTACTGTCCTTTGATGTAAACTCAAAGGTGAGTGACTCACAAACCCAAGTCCCCAGCATACTGCTCAGCGCCTCCGGAAAGGCTGATGTCTGGTGACTCAGGAACAGAAATTCAACACTCCAGCTTCCTTCGAGTCTTCACCTCTAAGCTGTGCTCGTCTGTTAACACAACTTCATTCATGTGAAACCCATGCACCCTACAGCTGAGCCACCAATAAGGATCCAGCAATTCAGCAACACAACGCATCAGCATAGCCACAGCCCACCAAACACCAGGTGTCCTTGTGCGATATAAGCTTGAGTGTGTGGTGTGGAGAGGATTCAAGAAGGAGCCGTGAAAGGAGGTGGGAAGCGCTATGCCAGAAGAGCAGCTTCAGAGACCCTCTGTGTGTGCACTGTGCCAACCAGGATCTGAGAATCTGAGGCAGGGCAGCCCAGGGAACTCTGGGTGATTGCAATGGCCTTAAGGAGATGGGCTCCATAGCCACTGGGCAGGATCTGTAGCCCTCAGAGGGAGGTTCTTGGGTAGTTTCCACAAACTCAGACCAATGGAACTCTGACAACCTGACTGAGGATCCAGCTGAGAGAGCCACATAAAGTGTCCAGCTACCAAAATCAGATGCAAATAAGGGGGCACCTGGATTTGAACCAGGGACCTCTTGATCTGCAGTCAAATGCTCTACCCCTGAGCTATACCCCCTCTGGCACCACACTCACCTGGCTTATACTTTTCACCTGTGGAGCAGTACTCAGCACTGTAAAGTTCAATTATAGCTCCCTGTCAACACTGACCTTCAGGAAACTCAGAGACATGAGTCATAGGCAAACAGCCTCCATCAGCTCTGAAGCTTCCTAGATCTGTCTGGGCTGGGGTCACCAGTGAGGAAAAAGGATCTGCAGGTGTCACATTTCCACATTTACTTCACCTAAGAGCTGGCTATGGAGTTTGGAAAGTATCTGCACATTCCTGCATGAAACCCAGCCTATGCGTTTTCTCCTTCGTGAAGACAGAATGCACTGTCACTCAGACGGTGTCACAACCTCCAACAATTGGAGCTTTATAGCACCAGCGTCACAGACTCCCTGCCTCCCATGCTCTCAGCCACACCAGGCTTTGCCCTATGAGGCTGAAGCATGTGTGTGAGTGAATGTGGCCTGGGTGAAAGCAGTATTCCAGAGGGAAATGTCCACTCACCTGGAGGACACGTGGCTGTGCTCTGTCTCTCTAGGTCTGGTCACTGTTCCATGCAACAGACTGCTGCGGTGGGCAGGACAGGCGAAAGTGACAGCTTAGGGACACCAGCTCCCGTTCATTCCTGGGAGTCTGCTGTATCTACAACTATGTCCTCACTGTACTGTAGAAAAAGTTCAGAAACACTCTGTATTGCACCCCCAGACTTTGCGATGAGAATACAGTACAGTTGGTCACACAAGGCACAGACTACGTCAGAAGTACGAAAAATCATCATAGGAGACCTATGTATACATCAGCATTTTTAAATTAAATGAACTCTCTGAGTTTAAGCTTATTCTTCTTGAAGAGGATTAGTTCATTTATTTATTTCTTGTTCAGGTCCTTAAAGAGACCTGTATGTTTATTTGTTTTCTTTTCCTCTCTCTCTCTCTCTCTTTCTCCCTTTTTAAAACATGCTACAGTTTCATAGGCTCTGGGAATTCCAATCCACCTTCCCAAACCCCTCCCCACCATTGATTTCCCCTCTAGTATTACAACGAGTGGTCCTTCATCAACAATCCTAAGACCATCATTCTGCTACTAATGACTTTCCCGACATTGCCGGAGTGGATCATGTCCATTCAGGTACTTGTCTATGTATTATGGTACATCTCTTCATGTGTAGGCATCCTTCCCTCCCACTACCCTTCCACCCTTCCTACGTTCCCCTCCTATCGATCCCCCCAACTTGTAAGAGCAGTGTAGTCTCTCAATGTATCATGGCTTGGTACATATACACAGAGGAAGAAATCTAGTATCATACTGCCAAGGTATGCTTGTGTTTCTACATTGGGCTTCCTACATTGTTTTAGACTGGAGTTGTAACTTATTTTATTTGAAAGACAGAATCATAGATGGAGAAACAGAGATCTCTTCCATCCATTGGTTCACTCCCTAGATGCCCACCATGGTCAGATGTGCTGATTGAAGAAGGAGCCAGGAGCCTCCTCCAGGCCTGTCTCATGGGTGCAGGGACCCAAGGACCCTGGTCACCCTCTGCTGCTTTCCCAGGCCATAAGCAGAGAGCTGCATGGGAAGTAGAGCAGCCAGCATGCAATGCTCTCATACAGGAGGGATGAGAGCAGAGATGCCAACTGGAGTATCAGCACAGGAAGAGATGGGAGAGTATGTACAAGATCACACACAGTAGAGAGAGGCTGCAACAAGAGCCTCCGTTCTGGGAATGGCTAGAATTAGAGTGGGGGACAGGGAGATGGCACCTAGGCTATGGATTGTGAGATTCTGAGAAGAGAAAAAGCAAGGTGAAGGGGGCACCCGGATTTGAACCGGGGACCTCTTGATCTGCAGTCAAATGCTCTACCCCTGAGCTATACCCCCATGCCCTAGAGACTCTCCAACAAGCACATAAAACTTCAGACTCACACACAACACGCCTACAACACCTTTGATCTTCCTCATCATTTCAAGACAATAGGGAAGAGCACCAGTGGATTCCTCCATGAGCTGACTCCACAAAGGCACTTCCGGGGCTCCTCAGCAGCCCTCACACTACCCACAGCTCACCTGCCTACGTGTCTCTCACCCTTCCTCACTCTGTGTCACGTGGGCAGCTGGGAGAAGCACGCACATTGACTTGGAAGTGCCTACAGCATTTACATGCCTGAGTTCCTCATGTGACACACCACAGAAGAGCAGCTAGAAGACATCCTGCCCAACCTCTGGAGGCACATACAGTGCCTGCAGCTCAAGACCCCTTCCCAGTCTGTGAATCTTTGCTTTAAAGCCCGAGGGTGGCAGCTGGGGGAAGTGGTGACTTGCCAGTCCCTGACCGACACAGGGCAGTAGTTGGAGACGGCATTGTGCAGACAACGTGGTGTGAAGATGCACGGGGCTGCTAGATTTGGGCCAGCGAGGGTAGGGAACTATGGGAAAGTGCTACACTGTGAGTTGCACTTTGATCCCAGGTGAGCAAATTTTGTGCATGGTAAATATGTTTTCCTTCTTATCCAAAGAATACTGTAGAGCTATTTTGTCCATTGCTTTAGAAGTTTGTAAAATAGAAACTCCCATTTGTACTGTTTCCCTCCTACCACCAGACCAAATCACTGTGCACCGGTTTGGCTTGTTCTTGTAGCGTCTTTACCTTTATGACATTAAATATATTACTCATTAGTGATAGTGGGCCATGTCTAATCTGGTCAGGTTTGGATATCCTTCACTTACTTACATTTGAGATGAAGATTGCCACTCATGTGCCTTCTTCCATTCTGTCTTTTAAAGTTATTTGCATCTCAGTGTTTGGTTAAATTGTCGTTATGTGTGTATCATCCTGACTACTAATAGCGTTCGTGGCTGATTTACATCCTGTAAAGTAAAACTGGGCGTTGTAAGAGAACCCTTTGTTTTTCCTGAAGTTTGTGTTAGCCTTGGGTTTTCGACGGCTTTGTTCTCTTCAAATGGCTAAGATGTTCTACAGTCTTTCCACCAAGATTTAGAGTATTGATTTGAAAACCAGAATTACACATAGAGAAAAGCAGAGAGAGAGGGATGTAAGGAGAAGAGATAGAGTGTGGGGAGACAGCAACAAAGAGGTGGTGGTGTGGGTGGGGAGTCAGGATTAAGTCAGCCGTGGGTTTATTCCCTTGAGGGTTTCATTGGCTGGGCTGGGCCAGAATGCATCAGGGGCAAGCACATACATACAGGTCTCCTCCATAGGTGGG
>NW_024466106.1:0-7896 GCF_017591425.1 Ochotona curzoniae
GGATATATTCCTAGGAGTGCTATTGCTGGATCATATGGTATGCAGATTTTTTTTTTTTTAAAGATTTATTTTTATTATTTTTTCATTGGAAAGGCGGATATACAGAGAGGAGAGACAGAGAGGAAGATCTTCCGTCCGATGATTCACTCCCCAAGTGAGCGCAACGGGCCGATACTATGCCGATCCGAAGCCAGGAGCCTCTTCCGGGTCTCCCACGCGGGTGCAGGTTCCCAAAGCTTTGGGCCGTCCTCGACTGCTTTCCCAGGCCACAGGCAGGGAGCTGGAAGGGAAGCGGGGCTGCCGGGATTAGAACCGGCGCCCATATGGGATCCCGGGGGTGCAAGGCGAGGACCTTTAACCACTTGCGCCACCGTGCCGGGCCCGGTATGCAGATTTTGAGTTGTTTAAGTGTTCTCCATACTGATTTCCATAAAGGCTGTACCAATTTGCAGCTCCACCAGCAGTGGAGTAGGGTTCCCTTTTCCCTACATCCTCGCCAGCAAGCGTCGTTGGTGTTCTTGTTTATGTGGGCCAATCTTACTGGTGTTAGGTGGTACCTCATCGATGTTTTAATTTGGATTTCCCTTATTGCCAGGGAACTGGAGCATTTTTTCATATGTTTGTTTGCCATTTGGGCTTGTTCCTTTGTGAAATGTTTGCCGATTTCCCGTGCCCATTTCTTGAGTGGCTTGTTTGTTTTGGTGTTTTGGTTGTTTTGGAGTTCTTTGTATATCCTGGAAATTAGCCCCCTATCACCTATATAGTGTGCAAAGATCTTCTCCCACTCTGTGGGTTGCTTTTTTACTTTGTTGATTGTTTCCCTTGCAGTGCAGAAGCTTCTTAGTTTGATGAGGTCCCATTTGTTTATTCTGTTCTTTACTGCTATTGCTTTTGGTGTCCTTCTTAGAAAGTCAGGACCTACTCCTAGGTCTTGCAGGGTATTTCCTACATTTTCTTCCAAGAGTTTGAAGCTTTCTGGATGTAGGTTTAGGTCTTTTATTCATGTAGATTGGATCTTGGTGTATGGTGATAGATGCAGGTCTATCTTTTTGTTTCTACAGGCTATCAACCAGTTGTCCCAACAGCATTTACTGAAGAGACCTTCCCATTTGCCTGGACTGTCGTTGGTCTTTTTGTCGAAGATTATTTGGCTGTAAGTGTGTGGGTTCCCTTCTGGTGTTTTTATTCTGTTCCATTGGTCTTCCTCTCTATCTTTGTGCCCGTACCAGGCTGTTTTGATAACCACTGCTCTATAGTATGTCCAGAGGTCCAGAACTGTGATTCCCCCTGCTAACTTCCTGTTCTTCAGGATGGTTCTAGCTATTCGTGGTTTTTTGTGTTTCCAGATGAACTTTTGAATCATTGTGTCCAGTTCCGTGAAGAATGTTTTGGGCAATTTGATTGGAATTGCATTGAAAATATATATTGCTTTTGATAGAATAGACATTTTAATGATATTGATTTTACGTATCCAGGAGCATGGGATGTTACTCCATCTTTTGAGGTCTTGTTCAATTTCTGTTTTGAGTAGTTTGTAGTTTTCTTCGAATAGGTCTCCTACACTTTTTTTTTTTTTTTTTTTTTTTTAATAATCTTAGTTTATTAGGGTACAAAGGGTCACGGGCTACAGGGTGAAAGTGGGTAATATCATTGTTTCCACACTAATATAATCATTTTGCCATGTATCTAGGGTTAGGGGAGTAACAAAGGGGAAAGCCCCACCCTACCTCCCACCCATCCCCGATCCCCAACATGAGGCGCGCTCCAAGGGTCCTGCTCATACAGTTTTGATAGTTCATCAGTTCTGGATTGCTGCCAATCTCTCCGTCCCAACCGTAATGAAACCTATTCAGAGTCTACTGGCTGACAGTCTCTTGATGGTTGGGGTTCCAAGATCAGCAGTTCAGTTCGAGAAATATCCAAAGAAACTTCATCTGAGTTGATCCCAGATCTGATTCTTGAGTGAGTTTGCTAGTACAGACTCCAACACTGTTGTCACACCAATCAGCTTATGCATATGCTGGTCGTTGCGATTGCTGGGTCCGTTCGGCTTCCAGCCCTGTCTTCCTTGTGAACCAATGGGTGTTGTAGTCCAGCTCGATTCTACCCACTTCATACTCGGTCTTCATGCAAACCAGTTGGAGCTACAGCCTAGTTGGGGCGACTCCCCAAAACCCCTACCAGTTCTGCCCCCTACCCTGGTTCCCATGCTTGCCAGTATGCACTGCAGGCTTGTCCAGTCTGTCCCACATCCCAATTAGCTCTCGCACACGTCAATGGACATTGAAGCCTGGTTCAACCCAACCAACCTATTATCCAGCCCATACACCCACTGGCAGGTGCCTTTCTGTCAAGCCACCCCTGCTCCTAGCCTGGGTTTCATGCTGTCCAGTGAGGGTGGTAACCCTGAGGGAGGTGCCCACTATTTCCCTACTAGGCCACACCCACTCCCAGAGTATGCAGTCTCCAGGTAGTTTTGGCATTTGACTTGTCAGAATTGGCTCCTAGTACCAGCCTCTGCCAGTTAACGCTGTGGCTAAGCCCAAACACCCCTCAACCCACTCTAATTTTAACTTGCACCAGTCAGAACAGTCAGCTCACCGTGAGGCCCACAGGTGCTATAGCCCTGCCTAGTCTGAACTGCCCCCATCCGCATTCACACTTTCCAATGGAAGTAGTTATCCAGCAGGGGTGCCCACGTTCCCCTGTTGGCTTTGCCTCCTCCCTGATTGTCACATGTGCTGTTTGTGTGCTGCAGCCACATCTGGTACGGCTCATCTCACCTTGGCATTACTTGTTGTGTACTGGTATGTGTTGCAACCGAACCTGGCTCGGCCCACACTCTGTTCTGGTGCTCGGATTCACCAGAAGGTAATGTGAACAGATTCAGGCTGGTCTGCCCCCAACCCATGCCATGTGTATGCCAGTGGGATAATTTTCATTGCCTGTTCTGGGTTGTTCCCTATTGTGCTTCTTGCGCTTACCTGCATGGGACTGTGTCCTGCCAGAGAAGTTGCCCAGGCTCCTCCACCAGAACCTCTCCCAATGCCAGTTTTCGCGCATACCAGTGGGTCCATGAGCCGGCACTACTCAGTTCGCCTGCTATCCTAGGAGGAACAGTGGCTTTTCCTGCCTGGCCTCCGACCCAAGCTGGTTCTTGTTGTTGGATATTTCAACCCATCCATGGCTCTTCCATACCCCTACCCAGCTCACACATGGTTCAGTAAGGGCTGAGACCTAACCTAGTCTGTCACACAACCCTCCCTGGTCCTCCAGAGCACCAGATGGTGTTGGAATTTGGCCTGGCTTGGTGCTTCCCATCCCAGTCCACAATTGTGCCAAGTGAGATTACGATCGTATCCTGATCAGAATGTAGCCTCAGTTCCAGCCCATGCGCTCCTTGGTGGGAAACTCAACCCAGCTAGGGTGTCCCGTTATTTCCCCAACCGGGCCTCTGCCCTGCCATAGAGCAGGTGTAGGCCGGTGGTTGTTCTGTCTCCGCTTGGCAGAGCCCCTCACTTGTCCTGGCCCCTTGGATGCTGTGGCTTAGTGCCTCTGCCTCACACAGATCAGTATGTGCAAGGACCTACCTGGCATGAGCTGTGCTCCAACCTGATTTCTGTTGTTACTTGTGAGTTAAGGTTTGTTCAGCCCTGCCCATTCTGCCCCCTTCCAGTGGCAGCCCGGCCCACCCCACATCTTGTTTAAAGATGCACATTTGGGTGCTGCTGCCTTGACCTACCCTGACTGTTGTGGATTCCTTTACCCATGAGTGATGGCAGATGGCGTGGTCACACCTAGCTTAGACCATTGCAACCCCAGCTTGGGAACTAACCCGGGGGACTTGTATTCCAAAGGGTTGGGCCCACACAACCCCACAGAGCCTACCCCCAGCCCAAGTTCTCTTGTGTGCTGGAGAGTGTCTTGATCCTGCCAAATGTGACCACTCCACACCTCCAACACTCAGTCGGGCAATGGTACCCAACACTGCCAAAGAGGCCCCCATCCATAGCTTCGGTGTGGGCTAGTATGTGGTGATCAGTGATGTTCTATACTAATATCCCATCTCTGTATTCATAATTGAGCTGTTGCATCTGTCTTACTAAAATTATCTTCTGGACACTTCCCCCAAACCATTAGGTCTTGGTCCCCTTGCCTGCTTAAATCTTTCATGACCCTGTCACTGAGAATACCCGAAAATTCACTTTGCACCTACACTCAACCTAGTCTTAGTCATGAGTGACCCCAGGCAGCAACTACATATCTTGAAAACCCCAGAGTTTGCCCTTCCGGGCGGCCAGCAGGCAATGCCTGGCACCATGTGGTGCACTGGCCGCCCTGGGGGAGGCCGAGGACTCGTTCACTGCCTTGTGGCAGTGTCTTTGGCGTGAGTCCCCCGCATTGGGTCCGACCCGGCAGGGGCACCCCCCACAGTAGCCACACTGCAAGGAGCGTCAGTTGCCCCAGAGCCCAAGGACCGAACTCCTCCCAAACTCCCCCAGCCGCATGGTCTTAGCAGCTGGGCGGAGCTAGGAATTTCCACCCAGTTCCCAAGTTCCCTCATGGCGGACTTACCCTGAGGGAAGAGCTCTCTTGGGTCCTGGGGGAGGCCGAGGACTCGTTCACTGCCTTGTGGCAGTGTCTTTGGCGTGAGTCCCCCGCATTGGGTCCGACCCGGCAGGGGCACCCCCCACAGTAGCCACACTGCAAGGAGCGTCAGTTGCCCCAGAGCCCAAGGACCGAACTCCTCCCAAACTCCCCCAGCCGCATGGTCTTAGCAGCTGGGCGGAGCTAGGAATTTCCACCCAGTTCCCAAGTTCCCTCATGGCGGACTTACCCTGAGGGAAGAGCTCTCTTGGGTCCTGGGGGAGGCCGAGGACTCGTTCACTGCCTTGTGGCAGTGTCTTTGGCGTGAGTCCCCCGCATTGGGTCCGACCCGGCAGGGGCACCCCCCACAGTAGCCACACTGCAAGGAGCGTCAGTTGCCCCAGAGCCCAAGGACCGAACTCCTCCCAAACTCCCCCAGCCGCATGGTCTTAGCAGCTGGGCGGAGCTAGGAATTTCCACCCAGTTCCCAAGTTCCCTCATGGCGGACTTACCCTGAGGGAAGAGCTCTCTTGGGTCCTGGGGGAGGCCGAGGACTCGTTCACTGCCTTGTGGCAGTGTCTTTGGCGTGAGTCCCCCGCATTGGGTCCGACCCGGCAGGGGCACCCCCCACAGTAGCCACACTGCAAGGAGCGTCAGTTGCCCCAGAGCCCAAGGACCGAACTCCTCCCAAACTCCCCCAGCCGCATGGTCTTAGCAGCTGGGCGGAGCTAGGAATTTCCACCCAGTTCCCAAGTTCCCTCATGGCGGACTTACCCTGAGGGAAGAGCTCTCTTGGGTCCTGGGGGAGGCCGAGGACTCGTTCACTGCCTTGTGGCAGTGTCTTTGGCGTGAGTCCCCCGCATTGGGTCCGACCCGGCAGGGGCACCCCCCACAGTAGCCACACTGCAAGGAGCGTCAGTTGCCCCAGAGCCCAAGGACCGAACTCCTCCCAAACTCCCCCAGCCGCATGGTCTTAGCAGCTGGGCGGAGCTAGGAATTTCCACCCAGTTCCCAAGTTCCCTCATGGCGGACTTACCCTGAGGGAAGAGCTCTCTTGGGTCCTGGGGGAGGCCGAGGACTCGTTCACTGCCTTGTGGCAGTGTCTTTGGCGTGAGTCCCCCGCATTGGGTCCGACCCGGCAGGGGCACCCCCCACAGTAGCCACACTGCAAGGAGCGTCAGTTGCCCCAGAGCCCAAGGACCGAACTCCTCCCAAACTCCCCCAGCCGCATGGTCTTAGCAGCTGGGCGGAGCTAGGAATTTCCACCCAGTTCCCAAGTTCCCTCATGGCGGACTTACCCTGAGGGAAGAGCTCTCTTGGGTCCTGGGGGAGGCCGAGGACTCGTTCACTGCCTTGTGGCAGTGTCTTTGGCGTGAGTCCCCCGCATTGGGTCCGACCCGGCAGGGGCAACCCCCCACAGTCGCCACACTGCAGGGAGCGTCAGTTGCCCCCAAGCCCAAGGACCGAACTCCTCCCAAACTCCCCCAGCCGCATGGTCTTAGCAGCTGGGCGGAGCTAGGAATTTCCACCCAGTTCCCAAGTTCCCTCATGGCGGACTTACCCTGAGGGAAGAGCTCTCTTGGGTCCTGGGGGAGGCCGAGGACTCGTTCACTGCCTTGTGGCAGTGTCTTTGGCGTGAGTCCCCCCGCATTGGGTCCGACCCGGCAGGGGCACCCCCCACAGTAGCCACACTGCAAGGAGCGTCAGTTGCCCCAAAGCCCAAGGACCGAACTCCTCCCAAACTCCCCCAGCCGCATGGTCTTAGCAGCTGGGCGGAGCTAGGAATTTCCACCCAGTTCCCAAGTTCCCTCATGGCGGACTTACCCTGAGGGAAGAGCTCTCTTGGGTCCTGGGGGAGGCCGAGGACTCGTTCACTGCCTTGTGGCAGTGTCTTTGGCGTGAGTCCCCCGCATTGGGTCCGACCCGGCAGGGGCACCCCCCACAGTAGCCACACTGCAGGGAGCGTCAGTTGCCCCCAGAGCCCAAGGACCGAACTCCTCCCAAACTCCCCCAGCCGCATGGTCTTAGCAGCTGGGCGGAGCTAGGAATTTCCACCCAGTTCCCAAGTTCCCTCATGGCGGACTTACCCTGAGGGAAGAGCTCTCTTGGGTCCTGGGGGAGGCCGAGGACTCGTTCACTGCCTTGTGGCAGTGTCTTTGGCGTGAGTCCCCCGCATTGGGTCCGACCCGGCAGGGGCACCCCCCACAGTAGCCACACTGCAGGGAGCGTCAGTTGCCCCCAGAGCCCAAGGACCGAACTCCTCCCAAACTCCCCCAGCCGCATGGTCTTAGCAGCTGGGCGGAGCTAGGAATTTCCACCCAGTTCCCAAGTTCCCTCATGGCGGACTTACCCTGAGGGAAGAGCTCTCTTGGGTCCTGGGGGAGGCCGAGGACTCGTTCACTGCCTTGTGGCAGTGTCTTTGGCGTGAGTCCCCCGCATTGGGTCCGACCCGGCAGGGGCACCCCCCACAGTAGCCACACTGCAGGGAGCGTCAGTTGCCCCAGAGCCCAAGGACCGAACTCCTCCCAAACTCCCCCAGCCGCATGGTCTTAGCAGCTGGGCGGAGCTAGGAATTTCCACCCAGTTCCCAAGTTCCCTCATGGCGGACTTACCCTGAGGGAAGAGCTCTCTTGGGTCCTGGGGGAGGCCGAGGACTCGTTCACTGCCTTGTGGCAGTGTCTTTGGCGTGAGTCCCCCGCATTGGGTCCGACCCGGCAGGGGCACCCCCCACAGTAGCCACACTGCAGGGAGCGTCAGTTGCCCCAGAGCCCAAGGACCGAACTCCTCCCAAACTCCCCCAGCCGCATGGTCTTAGCAGCTGGGCGGAGCTAGGAATTTCCACCCAGTTCCCAAGTTCCCTCATGGCGGACTTACCCTGAGGGAAGAGCTCTCTTGGGTCCTGGGGGAGGCCGAGGACTCGTTCACTGCCTTGTGGCAGTGTCTTTGGCGTGAGTCCCCCGCATTGGGTCCGACCCGGCAGGGGCACCCCCCACAGTCGCCACACTGCAAGGAGCGTCAGTTGCCCCCAAGCCCAAGGACCGAACTCCTCCCAAACTCCCCAGCCGCATGGTCTTAGCAGCTGGGCGGAGCTAGGAATTTCCACCCAGTTCCCAAGTTCCCTCATGGCGGACTTACCCTGAGGGAAGAGCTCTCTTGGGTCCTGGGGGAGGCCGAGGACTCGTTCACTGCCTTGTGGCAGTGTCTTTGGCGTGAGTCCCCCGCATTGGGTCCGACCCGGCAGGGGCACCCCCCACAGTAGCCACACTGCAGGGAGCGTCAGTTGCCCCCAGAGCCCAAGGACCGAACTCC